>NC_137163.1:21965990-22153490 GCF_951394435.1 Stenella coeruleoalba
TACATATCTGTAGATCTGAGGAAAGGTCAGGGTAGAGCTAAAGATATGGGAACACCATCAGTCTATATTTGGTTGTTAAGATCATGATAGAGCAAGAGGATGCAGATTTCCTGAGGACAACCCCAGTTGAGAGAAAGAAATTAAGAAGAGAAGTCAGAGATTCCTGAGAACATCCAGGAGCCCAGGGAAAGGAGTATTTCAAGAGACTGTGTTCAACAAATTCCAGTGCAGCAGGGTTCCAGGAAGATTTATGTCTACGGGATTTGGCAATGGTTTTAGTTCGAAAGCTGGAACATTCATTTCTTAAGGAGACTCAAATTCACAGACTCTGCTAGCTAGCTCATATTACTTTTATAAGTGAAATAGCAATCATTACTGAGTCAGAGTCAAAAATGCAGTCTATGTTGGTGGCTTTATCCAGTATTTAATTTTCTTCCTGACATTGAAAATTACATCAGGTTTCAGTGGGATTCCCTAAGATGACACCTGAAGGTCCAGGTGCAATGTAGCACAGGTAGCCCTAAAATCCCTTGGGGAGTGAGTCACACGCTAAAGGTTAATTTTCTGGCAGATTAGCTGGCAGTGCAATATCAGTTGTAGGTAGTGGGATCCTGAGCTTGGGATTTGAAATCAGGCATCTCTGTGGTCAAAACCCATTTATGTCAATTACTAACTTTGCTCATCTGGAAAATGGGACGAATAATGTTTGTGGAATCACTGAATTATTTAAGGGAGAGAAAGAGGAGAAAGAAATCCTGCAATTTGGCAGACTCAATCATCCTCTCTCCCCACCCCTTTAGAATCACATTGATTTTGTGACTATTACCAAAAAGTAAGTAGAATTTAAAAGTTCCTTATCTCACCTTGAAATTATTTAGAAAATTATAGTTTGGATGATTATCAGAGGGCAACATAGTAGTTGTAATTGTATTTAGGATTAGTAATATCAGAAATACTACAAATATTAAGAATTTAGAGACCTGGATGGAAAGTTCAGTTTCCTGAGTAATTAAGTGAGCAATAGTCATTTATCTAACATATGTGTAGCACACTCATTGTAGATCAGTTCTTTGGTAGGAAAGACAATGTAAATTCCATGAGGGAAGAGATTTGGTTGTTTTAATTCGTTGCTGTAACTTAGCATATAGTAAGAACACTCAAATATCTATATGTACCTGGGTCTTTAAGAATTTTAAATTTTTGTTGTACATCTGAATTATTGTAGACCTCAATTTTATCATCTATAAAATGGTATCTAGGGCCTTTTTCTGCTCTAAGACTCCATAATTTTACTGTCATGGACAGACTGCAAGAGATAGACAACTGTATATATAAATCAGAGCGGGAACAATGAAACTGTCCATTTAGTTCATATAATTTTTTATTAGGTTGTTGAGACTGGGCTGCCATTAATAGTCCAGGTAGAGAACATTCGGCATATATTTTTGTACCTACTGTGTGCTAAGCACTGAGAATTGGTAAACAAAGTTGATACAGGCTTTGCCCTCACGGGATCTATAGTTCACCTTCTCTTCTGTATCCCTGTACCCAGTGGCATTAAATGTGAGATGGCTGGCCGGGAGATAGCCTGTAGTTTATAATCATGGTAAAAAATGAATTAAACTAATGTATACTAGAGTTAGTCCCATTCCACTGAATGTTACCAAAAGACAGTGGTTTGCAGAAGATGAATTAGTACTAGAATAATTCCTTCCTGACAATTAACAGTTGTTTGAGATAAACAAAACAGATTATAGTCTACCATTGTAGCCATCAGCAACCAGACCAAGTAGGGAGAAAGTATGCAGGCAAGCAGAGAAGGAAAAAGAGAAGTAAATAAAACCACACAGAGGTGGAATCACAAGGGCGGTGAAAGAGCAAGGGTGACATAAGTCACGTTGACAGCCTACTTGGACTGAGCCTGATCCAGAAGAATGTCTTTGCAAGCAATGGGTTTAAATCCCATGGGCTGTTGCTGAATGTTTAGTTGTATTTCCTGGTGTCTGGTGATAACCCCTTACCTACAGCCCAGGAAGATATTCATCACTATGTATGTAAGCCTTTCCATAATTTATCAGTCCCCCTTTATTTTGTGGACAGTATTTCACATATGTTTAGAAATACCATCTCATAGCTATTCCCACTGGTTGTTTTACTATTTATTTATTGTGTAACAATAATTTTGTTACACAGTGATGATTTTTAAAGTGTTTTTTAAAACTTTTGTTTAATTGTGAAATGTGATTCCATTTTCTTATTTCTATATGGTTTCCATCTTTAGAGTAATAATGATTGAGTAATTATCATTTAATTTGTCAAGATTTTCCCTTAGAAGATGTTAACAGTAATTCTTTAACCTGAGAAATTAATATTAGTAATATTACTCTTGTTTTTGATATACTAACATGTTGTGTGCCTTTGTAATTTATCTTTAATTAGTTGAAAATTTTCAACTAGTTTGTCTGAAAATACACTGTTTGGGCAGATGTTTATATACAAAAATAAAGTCACATTTCTCTGAAGCATTAGTACTTTTATAGCAAACCTAAAATGTTTTCATATGTATGGTTTAAAACGTGATGTAGTGAAAGTGCCTATTTGTATGCGTAGCTGCTAATTAATGTTTCCTTAGACTGAGAGTAATACATAAATGTGTACATATTGACATGTATTTAGTATAGGTAAACCTGCGTAAATAAATCTATCTAGCCATATGTTAAACAATCAATACATATCATCTCCTAAATACTAAAAAGAGAAGCCCAAAATGCCCTGTAACCTGTTACAAAGTATTTTAAGGACCTCAAAACATTGGTTCCTCCAGGATCATTAAACCTGAACGCCAGATAGTTTCCCATCTTTTACAGGACCACGTATCCATGTTGTCTTCATAGAACTACTAACCATTATAAAGTCTGCAAAGTTTAGAAAAACAAGTTTTCCTGTCTTGCAGAATTTTTTGAAAAGGGGACTTTACAATCACAAAAATGACCATATTTGCTCATAAAATCCAACAACTTGATTTTGAATCAAGTTTTATTATTTGATTTGAAAACAAACCTTTCTCCTGATTTTACAGCAACTTACTTAACTTTAGAAATAAAATAAAAGGAAACTATCTTTAGTGATCTTCACATCACTTAGAAGGAACAATGTGGAATTCAGATTTCATCTTGGATTGATTCCATATGATTTCTATATGAGGGAGCTCTCAATTGCCATGGCATAAGAAAACCTCCATATACTGATTAATATTATTAAGACTTTTAATTACTAATGATCAGAGTGCTGAAAATAAAAATAGATTTTTATTGTCCTTGTTAATGTTACCATTTTATTTCAGCACACGAACAAGGAAGGGTTATCCTCATTGCTTAAGAAAGATGTTGTAATGTTAATAGGCAACAAAAAATAAGCAGAACGACTCAACTTCTTTCTTTCCAACTTTTCTATCAAGGAGCATGATCTTCAAACTGGAAAAGTTAGAACAAACATTGTTAAGAGGGAATTGAATTCCAACATAGATGAGCAGATAGTAGAAAGTACCTAGCACTTCAAATGAGTTCAAGTCTTCTTATGAATAACATCCCATGGTGCTGAAAGAACTTGCAGATGTGATGATGAAACCAGTGTCAGTAATATTTAAGAAATCACGGACGACAGAAGAGGTGCCAAAAGACTGGAGATGTGAAAATATCCCAGTTCTCTGAAAGGGGTAAAAGCAAATTGCATCAACTACATGTTGGCAAACTTGTCAGCCCCCAGTCAAATTCAAGATTATGTTATCAAATAGATGGCTTATAAGTAAGTAAGAAAAAAAATGCAGTAATACTAGAAGTCTTCATGGGTAACCTAAAAACAAATATTTCCCAACTCACCTCATTTCTGAATTTCATTACAAATCACTATTAACTAAAATGATTGTCAAAACCAACTTAAACCAAAGCAGTAGGGTATTTTAGGTGATAAAATTATTTACTAGTTCAGGAGAGATAAAAATGTATATATCAAGAGCTGTCTGAAAAGGACTTGTGGTTTTTAATTGCCAACACGCTGTGTTAGGCGGCTGGATGACAGTGATGCTAAAATGGTGACAACATGGTAGGGTCTATTAATTTCAGGTGAAGGAAAACAGTATTACCGTTGCACCTACAACTAATCAGAGCTCATCGTGACACTTCTCATTTTCACTTTTGGAGGCACCAACATTTTGAGGATGTTGCCAAAGTGAAGCCTGTCCAAACAAGAGTGCAAAGGCTTATGAAGGGCACTTGAGAGTGGCAAACCACTGAGGGACTTCAAAAGATTGAAAGAGTCGTTTTCAATGATGTAAGTAGAAGGACACAGTCGTGAATAGCTTGTTTTGAGCAGATACAGAATCCGTAGGCAGGAACAATTGGTGGATGTTGCAGGAAACCAGGGAAGAGGTTTCTTTCAATGAGAAATACCAAAAAATGGATCTGTCTCTCTTATGAAGCAATCATTTTCCTGTCTCTATCTGGGAGCTTTCAGGGAGAGACTGCATAGAACAAAGGAACTTCGACATTGTTTGGGCAATTAGTCACGTTTTTAGATTCCTTTCAATTCTATGATTATTTGATTCTAAGTATTTCTAACTACCTCTTAGTATTCTTTGGATACCAAAAAAAAAAAAAAAAAACACAGTAAAAGAAAGAAACAGAGACAAAATAGCTTGAACAGTCTTTAAATATTTAGAAAAAGTTGATTGAATATAGTAGTTTTTCACTACCATGAAGAAATGCATTCAGATGTCATCATACGAGATATCCCAGAAAAAGCTCTATTTTAGCTTTCTTCTTTAGCATAGGCACAACGTTTATGTCATCTTAACGATGAATATATATTTTGCCATTTTATCTGATTTGTTGTTATAAAAGAAACATGTTTAAGTTGTATACTTACACAAGCTCAGCATCATCTTCTCTTTACTGATTTAGTTAAATATAGATTGCAAGACTCTGAAGTGAGCAATTGGTTGATGATTCTCAGAGCCTTTTGTGCTAAAAATTTATGACTGAGAAAGTAAAGACTCCGAACCAAAGAAGACTGACTGTAGCCACAGCTCCTGACAGGATGGAAATAATTTGATAATGTGAAAAATACAACCATGTTTACTCTGTTTCCATGAGCTACTCAAATTCAGCCAATGTAGTAAGATATGTCTTCACAAGTGACAACCTATAAAAATTTTGGACTCCTAACGAAGGAAATTTGCATGTTGGTTGAAGATAAAATCTTTGAAATGTATATTCAAATCAATGAACCATGTGCAAAAAAAAAAACTCTCTAAAACAGAGCACTCCCTTGAAAAATGCTAGTACCTCAGTGCATATTTTAGAGGGAATGGGAAGTTTTAAGATATGGAAAAAATTAATTTACCAGTTAGAAACATGTGAAGGTTCTCCTTCAAAATTAGAGAAAGCAGTTCTATTGTCTTACAGATCTTGCTCTCTACACCATAAATATTTAATATACTTAACTATGGACTGATAACATCAAGGAATATTTTTGAACATATGCAAAACATAAGCAACTTAGCTAACATGACTTTACATATTCATTATATAAATTTCAGTGCTTGCTCAAGTTGTGGGGAAGTAATTTAATCATCATAATGAAGTGCTTATAGGAGAATTACACTATTGGCAAAAGTTACTATGTGTAGTTGAATTTTAAAAATAATGTTGTACAGCAAACTTCATATATAATACATCGCATTATAACAAGGATTCATATATGCCAAAAGGCAAATTAAGACCCACCCACCCATTCCAACCCTCAAGCCTATATGAACTATGTACAAAAAAAAAGAAAAAGAAAGAACTTGATGCACCTCTTTAGCCCTTGTCTTGAGTATTACTCCTAAATCCTGTATCCAAACATTGTAAATGATTTCATGGTATTTCAAAAATGAGAAGAGTTACTGCATGTATAATTTTATGATTAAAATAATCAAACAGATATGAACAGGAAAAGAAAAATCTTAAGGTATAAAACCTTAGAAAAAAGAGTAAGAATATAAGAACAAATTGGTTTTAGGAAAAACACAGCATTGCTCAGAAGAATGCCAAATGAGATAAAAACATAAGATGAAATATTTATCTTTCAGAAAAGCATTAATTTTCCTTCCCAAATAACTCTCGATGAATTTGTTAAGCAACAAGACAAAAATACATGAAAGAAAAAGGGACCAAAATACAAAAAAATGCTCTGTGAGGGTATATTTTGTTATATAAAGGTATTTAAAGGGCATTGCAAGTATAGTTTCCTTTAGCTTCTTAAAGATTGAAGAAGGGCATCTATATTAATGGATTTTGCAGTTGGATGCCAACATTATATTAAATTGTCAACACTAAGAAATATGTTAAAATATGAGTCGTCCTAAAGAACTGGAAATGGTTACAGAAATAATGATATAAATTAAACAAATATAAAGCAAAATGTCTGTGGAAAATCACTGAAAATGTATTATTCTGTGGTGAACCTCAAAGATACTTAAGAATTGTCATAGATCATTGGTTCCCTTCCTTGGGTCGTGACCCAGATTAAAGTTGCTGAGGGTCTACAGAAGGGTCAGGAAGGATCCTCAGGGGGAAAATGTGTTCCCTGACCTCCTGGATAAACAGAGAATGTCACAGGAGAAGGAGGTGTATTTTGGTTTTCTCTCCGCCCCTCCCCAGAGTTCCCTCCACCCAAGGAAAAAGGAAATAGTAGGGAGGAAAAGTAGGATGCTGAGAAGTCTTTTTCTGGGCCACAACATCAGAGCTGGCAACCAGTATTTACAGATCAACATCACACAAATACCTTCCTTTCTAGAGCTGGCTGCCATCCACAATCCTCACTGTCTACCTGGGACTCAGGGAAGCCAATGACCCACAATGTTTTATTACAATAATCCTTGTTATGTATTAATTTCCATAGCGCAAATAGGTGGAACTCTTTTAGTAACTCTTAGAGTCTGGCCAGTGAAACCATAGTGATGACCAGTTTATAGCTTCCTTAAGAGAAACTTGAGAAGCAGGGTAGTAGATGATAGAAATTGAAGGGAAATAGTTGGTTCACAAAGAAATATACTGAGGTCCAAAAAGGAAGCAGTGTTTTTTTTTTTTCCTTCTGGGATTCAAATGAGGAAATTCAGAGCAATTTTGATTTTTCTGACTGAGAGCCAAGAACAACTAAAATAATGAAGAAGCTCCAAGGATATGTTGGAGGAGAAAAAGGATGCGTCAGTTAAGCCGCAGAAAGAGAAGCCTGCAAACAAATGAGTGTGGCAGGCAGTTCAGGTGACTGGTGAGAATAACATTGTAACTAACACTAAAATTTTAGTTTGAATAAATGGAGAACTATTTCCAAAAGATGAGCATCTAAACATCTAAGCTTGGATATAGGCTTTTAAAATGATGGGTGGCACATTCATTTCTTCATAAGATGAATCTTAGACAATAACTTAGTACTATACTTTCAGAAATGAACCGCATAATCAGTTGCTATTTCTCTAATAGCTAAGACTTCTGTTCTATTTACACGGAAGGGAGAGATAATTTCAACCTGATCATTTTCAGCTCTGAAATATCATTTCGGGTGCACACTGCCAACCTGTAGACCATCTCGGGGGTTTGCACACTGTAATCAGGGTTGCACTGTCCAATGTTCTTTTCCTAGAACAATAAAGCCCTCCTTACCTTTTCAACCTGTCACGTTTTCACTGCATTATAGAATTTAAGCAAGCTTTGAAGATGAAAAAGACTGTACACAATGCTTAAGTGTTACTATTATTATGATGATGATGATACGATCTACAAGATATACAAGGACATTTTGGGATGAATGTATTATGAGTCACAAAGTTGCAACTGAAGACAGCTGTTTGATTGCTACTTGAGAGAGTGGAGTTGAACAAGCCTGAATATGGATGATCTCATTTGGCTTTTATAAAACTAAACAGAGCACAGGCAGTTAGCTGGATAATATATCTCCAAGGGAAAGAAGAGTTAGTGTAATTCATCTCTCTGCTGTAGTGTATATCATGCTCTTGCTTATAAACGCCAGATAGGATTTCTGTTTCCAAAAGGTCAGATTATCTTTAGCATGGTGACCTCCCTCTTCGGTCACAACACGTAAGCTTGCATTTTATTATTGTTTTTAAACTTTAGTTATGTTTTTCACTTTCTTGTTTTCTTCTATTTCTCGCCACTCGATTTTCATTCTTGTGTTATTGATATTTTCCTTTACCATTTTCTCCTCCTATGGGAATAAAGAAAAAGTGACTTAGAACATTGTCTAGTATTTATGAGCTCCTGCTACAGTAAAGTATGGAGAAAAAATATGGTTTAGAAACCTACAACCCACTTCACGATTCAAGACACAAAGAAATTAAGAATGAAATAATTATTATATAAGATTAAATAACAAGAAATGTCGAGGCTGTCATGTGGTCAATTACCATATGAGTCATATAGACCCAAAGGACTAGAGATTTAGGCATGGAACTTATCACAATATATTAACCTGGACTAGTAAATGTTGTAACAAAGAAGTCGGACTTTCCTAAAGTCATAGTGTTAGGAAGACAGGAGCAGGAATGGAATTTTAGACTGGAGGAATGCTATGAGACAAGTCATAGAGGTGGAAAGGAAGAGGTGCTTTCATGGAATGGTATGGTTGGAATAAAGAGTCCATGGAGAGTTTCTGGGAAAAAATGTTGGGAAGGTTGCTGGAGAACGATTTAGACAGTTGTTGAATCTAGATTAAGAGATGAAACTTCATTCTGAAAGTCTAGGGCAGTAAATATCATGGTATCACATCTGATTTATTGCTTGATCTATAGATAGACTGATTTGTAGAGGATGATCTGAAATTTGTGTTAACAAAGATTATGAATTGGCTCTAGGAAGGATTTATTTTCAAGATTCAGCTGGAGAGAGTGCTATGAATGTGGACTTAAATGTAATGGCCATATGATGCAGAATGCACACTAGGGCTAACCCATCTGTGGGTAAAGCAGTATGGAGTCACTGAAGATTTCAATAAGAAGAACAACTGGACTAAAGGCTTAAAAAATTTCTTTAAGAAATATGTAAATCTGGATTAGAGAAAGAAGACAATGGAGCAAACCAACAGGCATGAGATAGAGGCCTTAATAAGGGGAAATGGCTGTAAGGAAGGAAAAATGATAGAAATAAATGACATGATAAAGGAAAAAAATCAATAAGGCCTAATGACTTGTTCATATGGGATATGGTTGATAATGAATCAAAGATGAATACACAGTTTTGAGCTTGGGGGACTGAGAGGTTTAGTCTCATAACTTAAAAAATGTACTTTGGGGGACTTCCCTGGTGGTCCAGTGGCTAAGACTCTGCGCTCCCAATGTAGGGGACCCGGGTTCAATCCCTGGTCAAGGAACTGGATCCCACATGCCACAACTAAGAGTTCGCATGCCGCAACAAATATCCCATGTGCCACAACTAAGACCCAGTGCAGCCAAATAAATATATTTTTAAAAAATGTACTTTTTCTTTGCATATGCCTCTCTGACTTGTGGTATCTGGATCACTGAGCAAACGGATTGTGTATTTTGAGTGAGTAGTACTCCAAAATGGAGTGGAACGAATACGAGGAATGTTTGGTTGGTAGACTTGAAAAAAAAACATATCTAAGATAGAGGTGATTCATTATAATTATTGATAAAATTTGAGTGGTGATTTTTTTTTTAAAAAAAGAATACATGATTTTCAGTGGCTTATATTGCATAAGTGAAGGGTGGATGTATTATACTTTCTTGACCAAAATGCATTACAAGGGTTGAGTGTGTAAGTTCCCAAAAGGCAGGGATCATATATACTTTTGATAGCAAACATATAGGAGTGGAAGCTCTTTGGAGATCTCCAAATTAACATTTCCACTGAAAAGGAAAGTATTCATTTGATTTTTTTTTTTTGCCCAGAAGTGGTCCAATGGACCATGTGAAAATGAGGTCTTTCATCTTCAGATCACAAAGCTCCTAAAAACGTAGCTTTTTAAATCATAAATTTTTCTTACTAGGTTGTGACACTTTGGGTAGTACATAAGATAAATTAGGCACCAAATTATAACATTTGGGAAGACTATCAATGGGGAAATTGGTCAAAAAACATTCACCAAGAAGAGCAGTGAAACTAATCCCTCTTCCTCAAAATTTATCATTGACTCTATCTTATATGCAGCACTATCTCAAGAGAGAACATCCAAGGTACAAAAGGTCAAAATTACTAGTCATATACTATTGTTTCACAATAGAAATATTCATCAGAGACTTAGTCACACATTCCCATAATATGCTTAAGTGTATTTTATTTGTAAGAATTTGTTTTAGGCGCAGTTGTGAGGAAAGTTATTTGTGTTAATTCACATTTTGGTTTTAATTTGCTAATGTTTGAGAGCTGTTTCTCAAATCATGGATGTAGAGCTATGCCGTGTGATATACAGCTTAAAGTCAAATCCTGAAAGAGATAACCTACTTCTCCAAATGCTTGACATATCTAAGAATGGCTTGAACTCATATGACATAAGCTAACCTAGAAATGGATGGGGAAAATATCATAGCTCAGGAACTAAATTTGGTTCTGTTTCTTTTTTTTTTAAATAAGTGGCTGTGTGAACTTGAGAAAGTTACTAAATTTCTCTGGGTCTTCATGTCCTTAGCTGTGAAGGGAAGAGATTAGACTCTATGCCCTCTCATGGAACTAAATTTTATGAGGTTTTATCATGTGGTATCTATGTAGGTGACCAAGCAGGCTGAACAGAAACCCATGAACTTTGATTTTGAACCTTATCAACCCAAGAAAGCCCGGAGCTACCGGCTGACTGCTTTTTACATGCTACTACATTCCTGCACTGACTAATACATAGGGAAAAAATCTGAGAGGAATACTAAATGGCAACTTGATTATAGAGCCCCAGCAGCTCTAGAGGATCAAGGTTAGCTGCCTCAGAAGGTATGAAATTATAGAGCCCTGCCCAGCGTCTTCAAAATAGTCTTGAAAATAGTCTTGATTCCCATGGGCACTTTTATGCCCTGCTGGTAAAAGTTATTATCAGTGCTTTATTTCTGGAGACGATTTGGGCAATATGTACCAGAATGTAAAATGTGTATACCCTGTGTCCCAGTGATCCCCCGTCTAAGAATTTCACCTAGGAAGATAACAATGCATGGGTGAAATGTTCATGACGGTGCGGTTTATAATGTGAAAAATTGGGAACAATCTAAAATTTAGGAGATGAAAATTCTAAATAGCCATTAAAATAATGATGTAAATAGAATGGGAAAATGTGGACATTTTATCAGGTATAAAAAGGAAATTAAGTGGCTTCCCTGGTGGCACAGTGGTTGAGAGTCCGCCTGCCGATACAGGGGACACGGGTTCGTGCCCCGGTCCGGGAAGTCCCACATGCCGCGGAGTGGCTGGGCCCGTGAACCATGGCCGCTGAGCCTGCGCATCCGGAGCCTGTGGTCCGCAGCGGGAGAGGCCACAACGGTGAGAGGCCCAAGTAACGCAAAAAAAAAAAAACGAAATTAAGGACCTAGATGCCTGATATACCATTTATGAAAAATTTTGTATGTGTATACACACACACACACACACACACACACACACACACACACACATATAATGAATTGGTAGGATTTCAGAATTTTTAAATTGTTTTGGAACTTTCCTATAGCACTTGAATTTTTTAGAATCAACATGTGCCAATATTTCAAAAACAATAAAATGAATAAAGAATAATGTTGGCTCCTAATGAGCCGAAAAGGAATACAGAAGAACACCTGGGTAACAGCTACACCAGTGGTGAGCATTCTTTTGGGATCATGGGTAAGTTGTGAAATATTAAAGCTGGGAATGCCTTGTTTTCAGAAGACTCTTCAGTATCAGGAATTACAATGTCTGCAACTGTGCTTAAGTACTTGTTACATTATTGTAACTAAAGGATTTCCCTTTTTTTCTGGCTTAAAATCTCTGAACTTATATACCTATAGTGTATTATACTATATGATAACTTTGCTTGAGCTTTGAAGGGCAAGATTTTGTTGTGATCTTTTAAATTAGTATGTTTTGTCTTTCCTTGATAATCCTTGTGGGATACTTCTTTTGCCTGTCCAACATTTGAACCCACTCTTCACTATGTGACTCTTCGTAAGGAGTAAAGAAAAACCTCTCCTTATAGAAGCTAATCATGTGAGATACTTCTTTTACGGTATCCCTGGAGAGAAAGCACAGCCTCCACCATCAGACACTCCTGCATCAGACTTTAAGGGGCTATAATGGCAAGAAGAGGGAAGTAAGGAGGGATACTCCCTCTTTCTTGGTGGCAGAAACAGTGGTGGTGGCTGCATGGGCAAGATTCTGGGGGCAAAAGTGCCAGCTGTGCTAATGTCACATCTTGGGATCAGTAGTGGCAACAGAGATTTCTTTATCAGTCTAGTTCTGAAGACAGTTTCATGTGTTGTTTCTGAAAGCTAAGCTTTGAATTGGTTTTCAAGCTCTCCCAATGATTGAGCAACTGAACACACTTGTAATAAATTTATTTACTTCCCGATCATCCAGTCAGCTTGCAACTGAGGGTTCTGCCTGATACACTCATACTCTCTGCTTCCCATCATCAAATGTACACACATACCTGTATCTTTACCTTTCCTCTGATACCAGGGGGCATGGATGCCCTCCCCTATCCAAGGAAAAGGATATGCTACAGATAGGCCATCTGTCACAATCTTAAGGACTTGTCTTCTCACCTTTTGTCCTTTTTTTATCAATCTCTCCCTTTGCACAGAATCTTCCCCTGTGAACATGCAGACATGTTGATGGATCTGCCATCTTTAAAGAAGATGTCTTGCCCCATACTTTCAAGTAACCAAGCCTCTGGCTCCTTAATTGCCAAACGTCCTAGAAGGGTTATGTGCTCACATTGCTTCCAGTTCCTCACCTCTGACTCCTTCCCAACTCTCTCCATTATGGTTTTGGCTCTCATCATTCCACTGCAACAGACTGTGACAAGGTCTCCAACAACTGAATGCCATACAGTCAAATTATGTAACTCAACCTCTTAGCTTTCCCTGTCTTATAATAGTTTCATTCCTCTTGGATTGTCTGCTCCTTGCCCTTGTTTTTTATCCTTCACATGGGTTGTTTTTTTCCCAGTCTCCTTTTTCTGGCTGAGAAGAAATTTTTGTCCCTGGTTGATCTCTATAGCCTCAGTCCTAGGTGCTCATCTTTCCTATAATTTTTCCAGGAATGATGTGATCTATTTCAATGGCTTAAAATGTCACATGTATACTGATGATGATAATGATGATGATGAGATATATATCTGTATCTATCTATCTATCTAGATCTAGATTTAGATCTAGATATATACATATTCTTTCCTTCCGGGATCTCTTTACTATGAGTTCTAGACGTCACATCTCCACTTAAAAGCTGCACTTGCCCCACTCAAGCATATTCCTTCCCTAGCCTTCTCCTTCCTAGTAAATGGCACACCATCACCCTATTTCTTCAAGTAGATAAACTGGAAGGCATCCTTGCATCCTCCTTTCCTCTTATTTCTCACACTCAATCCATCAGAAACACCTACTGATTCTGCATGTGGATTAACTCTCAAGTCTGCTCACTTCTCTGGCCTCTTTGGGCACTACCCTCATCTCTTACTTAAAGTACTAAGTACCCTGACAGCCCTATAACCACTCATGCTTCAACCCTTGGCTCCAATGGCTTTTCCCTATAAGATCATAAGCTCTATGACAGACGGGTTCCTGTTGGTCTTGAATTTCTTGCTCTTAGCCCAGTGCCTTATACATAGTAATATACAATTGATTAGACTCAACTGGCAGCAAGCTGAGCACTAACTTGTTCTAGAAAGCTGAGGAAAAATCAGCAGATGGTGATATGAATTGGATTTGGATGCTTTATAAATAGAATTAAAATCCCCATTATCACAGCTGCCAGCTAAAGAACTTGAATGATAAAATGGAATATTCAAAGTAGGTGGACTGAGAGGTATATTCATGTTAATGACATTGCAATTTATCTCATTTGCGATGGAAATTGCTCTTAAAATAATTTAATACATCCAACTACTATTAATTAACTGATTAATAGGACAATTGCTGAGCACCTATTATATGCCAGTTACTGTTACCAGTGCAGGAATCCAGCCTCAAACCAAACAGTTGAAACTCCAGCACTTACAAGTCTTACAGCTTAGTTAGGGAGACAGACAAATCAGGTAAATAAGTACAATTCATAGTGTATCATATACTGATCAACATGGAGGATAAAGAATAAAGCAAGAAGAGAGGGTGTAACATGTGGAGAGGGATTTAACATTTTGAGTAGCCAGCGAAGGCCTTGCTGAGGAGCTGACTTTTAAGTAAACACTTGGATGAAGTGAGGGAGAGAGCCATGGGGAAAGCATTCCAAGCAGAGGGAACAGCAGGTGCAAAGACCCTGAGGAGGTAATGTGTTTTCATATTAAATGAATATCAGAGAGGCCAGTGCTGGAGTGGAGGGAACAAAGGTGAGAGTGATAGGAAATTAATTGAGAGGCAAAGTGGGGAGTGGTGGTGGGATTCTTTCAGTGTTCCAGTGAGGGCTTTGGCTTTAATGCAGAATGATATGGGAAGCTATTGGAATACGCTGAATAGAAGTGTGTTACATGATCTGGCTCAGGTTTTAACTGGATCATAAAATATGTTTCACTTTGATTAGCCTGCAAGGTTAGTTGAGTGATGCCAATATAAACCAGGTTCAAAATTATCTTAATTACAGAACTTGTACAAATATTCATTACAGTCCTGTACTTTAGAGCATGTTAGTTATATGATTTTCTGATACTTTGGCCCAAGCAAAAAAATAAAGACCCATTAAAGACAATGAAATAATGCTCAAGGGCACTTACAGTATTTATATTTCTTTATTTTAGAAAAACTAATTCTAAAAAGAATAAGTCACTTGATAAACACAGTATTTCTATAACTGACTAATTTTTAGTGAGTGAAAAGATTATTTTTAGCCTAGTAATTACATATCATCATTAAGTATAAAATATAATATGAAATATCTGAATTGCTTTTTTAGGGAAGCTCTGGGGCCAGACTGCTTACATTTAAATGCTAGCTCTGTCACCCATCAGCCATGTAATCTTGGGCAAGCAATTTCTTTGTGTGCCTCAATTTCCTCATCTCTAAAATGTGAATAATAATAACTCCTTCAAAGAGTTGTTTTGACAGTAAAGGACTTAACGCAGTGCCTGACACAGAGTAAATGTTCTATAATAATAATTATTATCATTATCATTATTATTATTATTACGGTTGCTTATTTTAAAGTTGTTGCATTTAAGAGGGAACAATCAGATGAAAGAATCTTTAAAGAACATTTCGGGTCTAACATTTTATGATTGTATTTGGACTAGAGTAAGATTATGTTGCATCTTGCCTCACACCACAGTTTTATTTTTTGTAAACAATATATCATGGGTAAATTGGAAAATATACATTAGAAGGTCAGAATAATTCCAATATTTTACTTGTTTAACGGATCTTTTAGATTTGGCATAATATCCAGAGTCTAGGTATCTTGTGCTTTTAGTGTTTCATATATTGTCACAGAATAACCATGTTTTAATATGTGCTGTGTTTATAGGTAAACATAAAATAGATACCATCAGAGCCACATTGCGTAGAGTTCAGTAAGTAATAATGAAATACAATGTAAGGGGTGGGTATTTAATCCCTATTAAAAATGATAACAGAAAGATCATTTGAGTTTGTCTCCCTAGATATCTTTAGGACAATAAACTTCTTTTAGAGCTGAAAGCTTATAGACGTAATACATGTAATCATCATTCACACACCGAGGCTAACACTAAATGTAAACCTCTTGCACTGAACAGATTTTTTTTCTTTTCCATTATAGTTTATTACAACTTATTGAATATAGTTCCCTGTGCTATACAGTAGGACCTTGTTGATCTATTTTATATATAGTAGCTGGTATCTGCTAATCCCAAACTCATAATTTGTCCCTCCCCCTGCCCTTTCCCCTTTGATAACCATAATTTTGTTTCCTATGCACCAGATTTTAACCTTGTCCCTCATCATTCTGTGGCCACCAGTGACTTTCTATGAAATCTCCACTTCCGTATGTGGATTTGAATTCCTTGGTCATCTTCTTATGGATGCTTTCAAATATCGAAGGATTATCAACATGTTATGATAAACATTTTGCCTAGTTAGTCTCTTACTTCCTTCAGCATATTTTGAAGGGTATTGTACAAAAAACAGTCTTCTATTAATTCAATAATAGTAATTTGTGAAGTCAAGGACACATGTAATTTAAGATTATTAAATACAACTGCTGATTTAAACAAACATATCTCAAAGCTTGAGAGAGCACAGGGTATCTCAAACATCCTTCTGTTGTTCACAGAAGTTATTGGAATTTGTTTTTGCATTTCCAAATCGTTTCTAACATCGTCATGTCTTTGCCATTCGAGGGTGAGGGTGGATTTGATGTTGAATACTGTCAAAAATTACACAGAGCCAAGTCTGGCAAGAAAAATGGCTTATCGATCTGTGCGATACAATTTTAGGTAAAACATGAAAAGTTATTTGTTTAACTCTCTTATAATTGGCTAGAAATGCAATTATAATGGATCTTCCCGGACCGGGGCACGAACCCGTGTCCCCTGCATTGGCAGGCGGACTCTCAACCACTGTGCCACCAGGGAAGCCCCAATTGTAATTTTTTAAGTTCCATAGTAGAACGGTTCTGTGATACTAATTCACATTGGTTTAAGCCATAAGTAAAAGGGAGAACTAAAGGGTTAAGGCTGACTCGGGGTGCAGTGTAATTCAGGGATCCCAGCGATGTTGCAGAACCCAAATCTGTCTCTCTGTGTCTAAAGTCTGTTTTCTCTGCATTCACTCAAACCTTCTGTGGTGACAAAGCTGCAAGAGCTCCACCCTCGCATCTTTGCAGGACCAAGTTGGAATGAAAGATCCAGATTTTCTCTCCAATTGTCCCCCAGGTGTCCGTGGCTCTGACTCTGTCAGGTTCCTGAATGTGAAGCTCTGATAAGCAAGGCCAGAGTCGGATGCTTGGTTTCTTGCAGTGAATCATCATTATGGATTGGAAACGGGGGCTTCTCTTTCTTCAGAGGGAAACTAGTGGACCTTGCTAGGGAAGAGAGAAAGGTTGTTGGTAGCTGAAAAATAGCAAATGCTCACCACAAGTGGAGACACACACACACACACACACACACACACACACACACACACACACACACACACACACACACACACACACACACACTTCGTATTTGCAAGGTTAAGTGTCAAGTCAAAAATCATAGGTTTTAATTTGTTTCCCAGCTCGGCCACCAGAATTAAAATATAGTATAGTGGGGCATTAGACCCTTGACCCAGCTAGTTCTACACCTGGCTACATGTGACTTTGGCTATGTCATTGCATATGCCTCAGTTTCCTTATCTATAAAATGGAAACAATGGGAAAACACTCGACCGCTTAGAGTGTTTATTCAGACTAAATGAATTAATAGATGTGAAATACTTAGAGCCTGGCACGTAACAAGCCCTGCACAAGTGTTAGCCATTATTATCACTTAAACGTGTCCTTGAGCATTGCAGTCATTCACTGCCTAGGCCTCTGTTTCCTTATTTGTAAAATTAGAGGGAGGATCTACACTGTAATGGAAAGTCAGTGCTCCATAACTGTGCTTTCAGAAGCACACCCTCTAAATAGCCTTTCCTAAGGAAACCTTGAAGCAGGAGGCCTAGAGCCCAGCACAAAGGGGCTAAATTTTACCATGACCTCAGTAGAAATGACATAACTTTCCTCTAATTATATTCAGAACGAGAAACGAAACCCACTGTCAAAAATATGGCTAAGGAATATGTATCTGTTAGAATAGCTTGTATGTAGTTGAGTCATAAAATATCTTCATAAAGCAAAACGATCCTCAGCGCTTCACTCTGCTCTATCAATAGAGTATCATACTGGACACATGACAAAACACGGAGCAAGATTTTAAGTTTGACTAATGACGTTAAAAATCACAGTATAGGGCTTCCCTGGTGGCGCAGTGGTTGAGATGCAGGGGACACGGGTTCGTGCCCCGGTCCGGGAAGATCCCACATGCCGCGGAGCGGCTGGGCCCGTGAGCCATGGCCGCTAAGCCTGCGTGTCCGGAGCCTGTGCTCTGCAACGGGAGAGGCCACAACAGTGAGAGGCCCGCGTACCGCAAAAAAAAAAAAAAAAAAAATCACAGTATAGTATTCTGAGCAGTGCATGCAGTGTAGTAGCGCAGAGCATAGAGTTAACAACTCTAGCCAGTACTTGAACCATCTTTAGCACATATTCCGTATATTAATCTATACACATTGTTCAGATGTACCTCACGGAAGGGGTTGTTTCTAGATGGTTACTTTACATTCATTTTTACTTTTGTGGTCTAAAGATAGAATTGCCTTTACTCACCTAACATGAGGTCAAGATATGAAGTAACATGTCTCTTTAAGTAAAATAAGATTTGGTTTGAAGTACCTCAAATTTGCACTGGACTCTTAACTTATACAGCAATTAGAAACTCATAGCATAATTGATGTAGTAGCTGAATTCTTCATACGTCTTGATGTTTGAGAGACAGAATAGGAGATATGTTTGATGATGTTTCCTTGTTTAAAGGGCCTCAATATACACATGAATATATGTATATGAACATATATGTATTGTGCTATGATATTATGCGTGACTGGTTAAATAGTTTGACATGAGTAGTTCAAGGAGCTTGCCCAGGACTGCTTTTAAAATAGAAGTTAAAGAAGGTTGAGAACATATTAGGTAGTCCTGTCTAAAAACTTAGTTTAAGAATAATAGGAAAACAAGATAATTAATATCATTTAATAAAAAGCTACTCACATTGATCACGTAGCTGTCATCTGTAGTCATTGGCATGCCCCTTATCTAAAGATCTCAGCTATTTTTGCAAGAGGTGAATAATATAGTTAGAAGTGAATAATATAGTTAGAAGTGAATAATATAGTTAGAAGTTTCAAATATTACCAGTGTTCTCAACCTCTAAGTCGTGAATATCTCGGGGCTTAAGGAATTCCCCTTATTCCCAGGAGTCTTACCTTGTTTATCTTACTGACTTAATTAGCTTTGAACTATGAGTGTCTGTGCTTCTCTTTCCAGACAGAGCTAGCTCCAGAGTCTAGACTGGAGCAAACTGCACCAATTGTGCAGAGCTCTGCTCTGCTGGGGAAACCCAGCAGCTGGGGCTGCTGCCGCAGATTTGTGGATGCTGGCTGTGGAAGAAGGAGGAGGGCATGGGAATTAAAACAGTAGAGCACAACGATCAAAGACAATTATCACAGTTTGTAAAGCATTGTCTACCCCTGACTTTTGACCACCCCATGATAATGCAGTAGCCCCAGTGCCTAAGCACTGCAAATAAGTGACCTTGCCCCCCATATCTGAACTACCTTATTCCCAAAAGTTCATGCCTTCATGCATTCACCCAGCTAACCTTTATCAAGGTCTTTCTTTGTATCTTCACAGTTGTAATGACTTATTTAATATATGTCATAGTCAAAGGATCACTCTCTCATTCTTTAGTGAAGACAGAAATCACATGGTGTCCTTATTCTAAATGCATTCTCAGGCCCCACCTCCATTCAATAGGTGAGGCCCATACATTTGTACTTTTTTAAAAAAAGCACCAGCTAGTTTAAGAAGTACTTAATTAGACCATAAAATCCATAAGATGGGGGGGCATGTCAGCTCACTTACCTCTGGGGCACCCAACACCTAACACAGTGTCTGGCACACGATATACTCAACATATATGTGTTTCACTTTATTGAACTATATTTTATTGAATTATAAGGGCTCTGTTAGACCCTAGGGTACAAAGATGATTTTATTAATCAGAGTCCAGGAAGATAAAACGAGGCACACTCAAAGAAAAATTTGAAAAGTGTTTCATTAAGGATCATTTACAAAGTAACGGCAGACTTTAGGGACACAAAAAGAGGTGGAGAAACACCCAGGGCCTAAAAACCACCAGAAGCAGCTGCTCCTGGGCCTAAAATCACAAGGGGTCAGGGTGGGAGGGCTTATTACTGAAGCCCTATGAGAGTGTATCCATGGCAGATGGGCTGCTGGACAGGAAAAAGTCAACGGAATAAGTACCCTGACTGTCTCTCCTCCCATTCTTTGAGCTCATGATGTCATTGGTCAAATCCCTCCAGAATCCAGATCGCAAGGGAGCCCAGGTGATGAAGTGCTTCTTCTCTCATGGCGCAGAGCAGCGAACATGTGGAGTGTTGCTTCCTTCCAGAAGCTGATAGTTTATTGTCCTCTGAGCAGTGTACAAGTTCTGATGAACAAAGTTTGGAGTCAAAGTAATAACTAATACTTCTCATTTGATCATTTGTCCATGTCTCCGTGGATGTCTGTACACCAGACCATTCAAATTGTCTAGATACACCAAGGAGGAATCAATTGTGTGCACACCAAGATGGAGTGTTAACTAAATGGAAGTTTTCATTTACCAGGTGGTCACACACTCATAGACACATGCACATGTACACACACACACACTTCCACGGGATTCATGTGACCCTGTGAAACGTGATCCCTGTGAGAACCTGGAGGTTTGGATCTATACCCTCAATTAAGTGTCACATGTGTTTGATAATTTAGTGTATGGAAAAATGAATAGCTATCAGTAGATTGACATATGCTAAAATGATTCAATATTTTTATGTTAAACAAGAAAGAGAAAAAACACTGTGAATGTTTAAAGAGATTGTTTATCTCTACCTCACTTCTGTAACTTTCCTAATGTATACTTCTGGCTCCTAAAACTACAAATAATCCCTTCCCATCTAAGAATTCTCAGCTTTCAGCCTCATTTTCTATACGCTCACATTTTAATGCCTAGGATTTAGTTAAAGATAATTTAATTCACTATTTTTAGAGCAACGTGGAATTATGAACCCAAACTTAACGATAATGAGGACAATATTTCAGAGCAGGACAAACATCTTCTCTGATACAGTGCCAAAAATATGCTGCTGAGATGAAGCCCACCCTGAAGCTTCAATTGGCGCATCACGCATCAGCCCATATGTATTAAGGAAAGAAAGAACAGAAAGAAAGGAAGAAAAGGCCACATGGAGCATTTGAAACTTGCACTCCATAGTGTGTTTCTAAGTAAAATGTAAAGAGCTTGTTCCAACCTCCAAATTCAATTTAACAGATGTTACTCAGTACCTATGACTCAATGGTCTTCTGCCCTCAAGGATCTTACAGTTTAGCAGAGGAGGTGGTTAGGTCAACAAACACCATTATATAAGTCACTGGGTTGAATCCCCACCTAGAGAGAGAAGCGATCCTATGGAAGCTTACTTCCTGCATTGCTGATTCTGATTTGGAATTTGGGAAGACTTCATGCAAAAGGCAGAATCTGAGTTCGATCTTAGAAGAAGACAGGGTATTCAGCAAGGAGAGCTGGCATGAAAGGGCTCTTCAAAGCCTTCTAAGTAGAAGGTGGTGGTAAGGATAAAACAAGACATTTGAAATGTCAAGTGGATCTGGGGAAGGGCGCAATCAGTGGGTTAGGACCGTGTGGAAGAACGGAGTGAAGGATGAGGCCAGAAGGTGTTGGGGACTAGGTTATGGGAGCCCTTGAATGCCCTCCGCCCTTTTTGGTGTAATTCTTTTGGCAGTTGGGAGTCGCGGGAATTTTGTCATGAGGAATAAAAAATGCAGAAGGGCGATGACCTGATCTGGTAGCTCTGTATGATAATGAACAGAGGGCGAGAAAGGGAGGAGGAAAAGCTCCATGGGATGTCTTGGGGGAGATGATGACTTTTTAATCTGGGAAGGGTCCACGAGGATGGAAAGATAGGGAGGTACAAAAGTCTTTAGAAAGGGAACAATGGGAAGACTGGGCAACTGAGTGGACATGGGCCCTGTGGGGAGGGTATTGCTAAAGATGTCAAGTGTCTAAGGTTTCTGGTCTGGATGACTCATGCCTTTACAGGAGATAGGGTTTGTCTCTTTCCTTCCTCCTTCCATGTTGTCTGTCTTTACAGGCTCCTCTTCCTAAGTTATGATATTCAATATGTATCACCCCATTCAGATTCACAAGTTTCAATTTCCAGTAGAATATTTCAGTCTGAAATTTAGGCAGAATTGGGTGTTGGGCTTGTTTATATACAACTGAGGGTTCATTGCACAAAATTGGAAGAGTGGATGGGATGAGAAAGTATCATGGCAGAAGATCCCAGAGCAGAAGTTAGAAATATGGAGAAAATTGGAAAACACCTACTTTTCAGGGTCAGATGGTGCATCTGGGTTAATTCAGATGTAAATGCTGTCTCTGGTGTGAGATAAGGGAAGTGAGTCCAGCTATCTCTCGCAATGGCTTGGATACACAGTGCTGAGCTAGCCTATATAAATCTACTTTCACTCCAAAGGATAGTATATAGTTGGACATTCATAAAACCTAATGAAAAATCAAGAATTGTTATTATTATTCTCAGGCACCCAGGCAGGGATTCTGTGTGTATGTTCATGTGTATGCATGCATTCTGTGTGTGTGTGTGTGTGTGTGTGTGTGTGTGTGTGTGTGTGTCTACACCTCAGAAGTTTGTTTCCTCTTTTAATTAAATAAAGCCCATGTTTGTTGGCTTTTAGGGCGGGCTGCAAGGCCCATCTGTTTAACTAAGCAGTTAGTTGCCTGATATTGCAGGGGGAGGATTGGCAAGTGTTAAGTGTGAATTTGAAAACAAGATACAGGCTATTTAAAGCTGAATTTATCTTTAATAAATTCACCCAGAGATGTTCAGGAATAGGTAGTTTGCAAAATGATCATAATTTTGCAGAAGAGTGTTTTTTCTAAAAGGTTGAATGGTGTGTGATTGCAAGAAGAAAGGGACTCAGGGAAGTTCATCTTTGATACACACTCTGTTGCTTGTCTGACTCTGAAGTAGGGCAGCCTGCTTCAATAATTTCTTTTGATATGCTGGAAGGCCAAATGGTCTTCCATTTCCTATGATATAGTACGGTCTTGAGAGCAGATAATACATAAATATTTTCTTGTTAGTATGTGTTGAAGCAGTTGGCATTTAGGACAGGGGCTGTCAATCTTTGAGGTTTCTGAAAGGAATTGCAATTTATGATGCGTTAGAGTAAACAGTTGGATTACATTTCTGAAACACGTGTTCCATCAGGTAAAATCATTGTGATTACAGGCACTGGAGCTGTAAGTAAGTTATGTGCTAAAAGGTTGAAATGTAAAACAAGTATGCTTGTGCTTAACTACTAATCCGTCTTTGTATCTCTGCTGAATAAACTACAAGAAAAGGGGGGGAAAAGAAGTTTACAATAATAAAACAGAAAAAAGTATATTACATAATTTTGAGAAATAAATAAGCATTAATACAGCGCAAGGAATTGTTTCATCAGTGGTCCAGCCATCAGAGAAAATTCCAGAATTCAGAGAATTAAGGAAGATTATAAATAAGTTATTTCAGTTGGAAGTTATTCCTTTTATTTGCTTTTTAAAATTTCTCTTCATTTTTTCTTTATTTTCTGATGTATCCTACAAAAAGGCAGGTTGTCATTTTAACATGCAGGCTCCATTGTTCAGAAATGCATTGCAAATAAAAGTGAAAGAATAGAATGGTTTTAAGAGCTTTGCATATGTTTGACAGCAGAAGATAATAAATGTAAATAAATCTTTAATATTTCCCCTTATTCAGTTTGTGCCATGCAAATGTCAGGACTATAAAAACAAATCAACAAACATTTGAAGGAAAACAATATACATAGCTTATTTTATATATTAAAAACAACTGTCAAACAATTATGACCTCATGTATTAGCTGGTTGTTTTGAAATATTCCTACTAGAATTAAAAAATGCTAATGCCACGAGGGCCTTTGAGCTTAAACATATTGTGTCAATCAAGAGCATATGTAATATATCTAAACCATGAGGTAAAATTTTTCTTCATAAATTATTTCATAAATAAATACATAATTTGCTTGAAAAAGTTTACAAAAAATATCTGTGCTTCTATTAAGTTCTCCACAGATCTTTTGTGGTTAATGTAAATGGATTGATACAGACAGCATTTTGATCTGCTGTATATTCCAACTCAAAATACTAAAAGGAACATGAAGAGATTCTTCATTTCTCAGGCAAACTTCAGCAAAATTGAGTCCGTGAAACTTCATTCATTACATTTTTAACTGACCATGAATTTGTTGGCTTAGTATCTGAAGTGTAACCTTATCTTTTCAATTAAAGGACATAATTCACCCTCAGACCTTTGGCTTTAATTTTTTTTATACAATATATAATTTGGTGTACACTTAATGGTGAAATTTTTTTATTATTACAGGTGGAAAGACACCAGCCATCTCAAGGGTTTTGTGCTCGCAAAAGCGTGTAATTTTGTTTTTTTGAACCAAGTTAATCAGTGATTGTTTCATGTGAGTAAATTTACACTCTTGACGATTGCCATAGACTTGAGGGTGACAGAGAGGAAAAGATCACTTCCCTTTTTAAAATATCATTTAAATCTTGGCGAGCAGATGGAGATTAGGGGACGAATCCTTGTGATAGATTGTACTATTTAACTTTGCTGCTAAGATGCTATAGCCTCAGTTTTTATCAGTTACATACCAGCTTCAGCAGTTTTAGGTGGTATTAACCCTTTAAATACACAAATGGTTTTACTATTCAGATACAGATTTCAAACTTTATTTGATCTAGTATTTTTAGTTAGTCATGGCTAAAGAATGTTTCACTCAGATCCTTTTTATTTTCCTGAATAAAAATGCTTCTCACTGTGCCGTGCATATTTCCATAAAAGTTGGTAAGCTAATTTATGGCTTAAAAAAGAAAATAAAGTTCTATATTTAATATATGAGTACTTTTTACAGTGGAAATTGGTGGTGGACAGTATTAAATGACTCTGGTGTGGAAATACGCAGGTGGTCATTAGTGGCTGACCATGAGTTTACTGAAGATTTTGATATTAATTTTCTCTGCAAGCAGGACTATATGTAAATCTAACTCTCTTCCCAAATCCACTTAAATTGATGATAACATATGAACAACTGCATGCATATGAGGTTCACTGTCTTCTCACTCCTCTAGGGAATATATTGTTTGCCTCATTGTAAAACTGTATTTTGACTACTCTTTTACCTAATTTCTCTACTGCAAAAGTACTATTGTCTTTCTACTACTCCTAAAGAGTGTATGGGACAGGATACTAAAATTCTGGAACAAAAGTGGTACAAAAGGAATCACATGTCTGCCTGACTATGTGTATTAAGCAGAAATGAAGACCTTACAGCAAAAGCAGTAAAGTTCTAAAGAGCATATACTTTTTTTTTTTAATGATTGGCTTTTTCACTTCTGAGAATAGTATGTTTCAAAAATATACTCATCTTTCCTCTGAAAAGATGCAAGAATCATTTAGTGAAAATATTTTAGAGGAAATTACTTCATCTTCAATTCACAGATTCATGATTCGTACCTCTCTAAAACTCTAATTTTAATCATTTTATAGTTTGGAGAAGGATGTTTCTCCTTTTAGCACAAAATGAGTTTAAACTGACTTTCACTAGAGAAAAAACATGCCACTTAAAGTCACCCACTGAAGAAAATGAAGTCCAAACGCCCAAGAAATGTTTACTTAGTTTTTAACACCTACCATACTTCAAATACTGTCTTGGTCCTCTTTTATGTATTGTTGATCTTCAGAAGTTAAAGAAAAAAACAAACTCTCTCAATTCAGTAACTTCATGTTGAGAGAATTTTATTTAACAATGAGAGTATCTGAAGATGTGAATTGGTAAAAAGAATGTCATGCTTAAGTCAGAATTCCTTATCTGCTACTAAAACCCCAGAGAGCAGCAGGTATTAATCTTGCCGCATTTGAATAATGTTCCCATTTTATCTATTTTGTAGTACCCCCTTTAAGCACCCATTGAGCTTGCTAGCTTCTCTCCAGCTCAGAAAACCATAGCAACCTCAGTCCTCACTTCTCCAACTCAGGATAGAGTTCAAGTTGTTCCCCTCCAGCCCTCTTGCCATCAAACGCAAGGGAAACCCTGACCACCGACTAGGTGTCCAAAGACTTTCACGTCCTAGAAGAAGGGGGAAGGGACACACACACACACACACACACAGACACACACACACACACACAGACACACACACACACACACACACTCTCCTGCGTCGTTTAATTGGGAGCGAGAAGAGAAAGTAGCAACTGAAAAGGTAAACACTTTTAGAGTTCTTTTGATTGTTCAGGAGAGCATCTCCGAGTGTTTGGGGACCGTCGGTTGGGCCGCCGCGCACTGGCCCCCACCTGCCCCCCCCAACCCCGCGCCACTCCCCAAGGTAGGTCCCTGTCTTTATCACATTATTCCTAAAGCTTGCGGATTTTTCCTCCTTGTCCAGCTCGCGCGTTCCCACATGGGGGGTGGGGGAGGAGGAGGGGGGAGAGGCGGGGCGGGAAGGTAGCCTGGTCCCTGCACCTCGCAGCTCTCATTCGCCTCGCTCCGACTCGGGCGAAGTTCTCGCGCAGCCGGCTGGCCGCGGCCGTGGCCGGTCCGGGCGGGCGGCGGCGGCGGGTGCTCGGAGCCGGGCGGGGCGGCGGCGGCGGCGGCGGCGGCGGCGGCGCGGGGACGCGCGCTGTCTCTTTAAGGGAGCTCGGTCTGGGGTGGCGCTTTCCTCCGCGAAGGCTCCTTTGATATTAATAGTGTTGGTGTCTTGAAACTGACGTAATGCGCGGAGACTGAGGTCCTGACAAGCGATAACATTTCTGATAAAGACCCGATCTCACTGCAATCTTAAGCGTCCTCTTTTTTGGTGCTGCTCCTTTCTCCAGACCCCGCGTCCTCTCGATCGCTCTCTCGCCTTCCTAATTTTTTTTTTTTAAACAAAAAACAACACCCCCCCCCTCCCCTCTCCCACCCGGCACCCGGCACATCCTTGCTCTATTTCCTTTCTCTTTCTCTCGCTCTTTCTCTCTTTTTTTATAAGGGGGGGGAGGGAAGGGAAAGGGGGGGAGGCAGGAAAGACCTTTTTCTCCCCCCCCCCAATAATCCAAGATCAACTCTGCAAACAACAGAAGACGGTTCATGGCTCTGGCCGCCGCGCCACCATCTTTCGGGCTGCCGAGGGTGTTCTTGACGATTAATCAACAGGTAAGGAGGGGAGGCCCGGGCGGGCCGCGGGGCCGGGGGCCGCGGGGGGTTCGGGGGGCGCGGGAGCCCCTCTGCCAGGCCCGGAGAGCCGCGACGCGAGTGCTGCGCCCGCTCGTGTGTGCGCAAAATGTGGGCGATCGCAAGCGGGGAGCCCTGGGAATTAAAAGTGACTTTCTTTGGAGAAAAAAAAAAAAAAAAAGCAGAGGGAGAGTGTGCAGAAAGCCAAGCGCAGGCTTCTCGGGTTTCACATGCATTTTCTTTCTTCCTTTTTTGCGCGTGTGATTTCTTTCTTTCTTTCTTCCTTTCTGCTCTCTTTTGCCCCCTTCCTCCCTTACTTTTGGTGGGTCGAAGGCATCTGAGTCTTAGAAACGAACGACTTCAAACTGCAGTAGCCCTTGGAGTCAGGAGGGTCAAGTTCAGCCGCCGGGGAGGAGGAAAAACAAATCCCCATTTGCCAAAAAAAGAAGTTTCAGTCCGGTGCCCCCTCCCCCTCGCAGCCCCACTCCCCCTCGCTGTCTCTTTCTGGCTGATTTTAATTCTCTCCTACCGGGCGCAGCGGAGGAGCTGGGGGTGGTAGGACCCGAGGGGCCGCCGCCGCCGCCGCCAGTTTTCTGGGGCTCCTGACAAGCGGGGAGCAGACTAGGCACCAGCATGCAGAGTAGTAAGTTGGGCGAACTCGGGAAGGTTGGGAGGGTCACAGAGAGGGGCCTTCGTGTGGTCCCCAAAGTGGGAAAACAGTACAGGACTGGCGTTGGCTTTGAAGAGTTTGTAAAGCCAGGCTTCAAACTTTTTTCCCTTAAAGGCCCAGCTGGGCTGTAGATGGAGGGTGTCGCATCCCCCGATGCACCCGCCTCTGCGCGGCTCAGGGCAGCTTGACCGAGGGGTCTGTGCCCTGCCCGTGCCATGTGGCAGGCCTTGCAGCCAGGGCGCTTCCGTAGGGGCTGAGGAAGGGGCAGACTTCCTCTGTGGTGAGGATGATGCGCCCTGTGTCGCGGGTCAGCGGACACTGGCCGGTGATTAAATGCCTGACAGCGGTGGGACATCCAGGCGGACGGGCGCTTCGCCTTCTGTCTAGTTCCTGTTTGGGTTCTAGAGAAACGCATCTTTGAAAGGCCAAGGCAAACACCGCTGTCCCTTCAAATAACTCCAGGATTATAGGACCCCATGAATAATTTGAGGGTGAGGCGGAGGTGGGAGCCCTTTGAAGTGCAAAGCTGTTTTTGTGGCTGGGAAAGCTTTTTTGTTAGTACCTGTGTGAGATGGTGGTGTTTCCCCTTTTCCCCAGGGAAGTCAGTAACTGTTTTATGGCCCTAAGACTCTAAAGCAATTTAAGTTAGCGGGCGAGAGGGACTGGTGGGTTTCTGAGGGAATCTTGGACGTCTTAAATTTTAGGTCTCGCTTTACTTCCTCGTATCGTTTTAGGCCTCAGAATTGATACTATGAAAGTAAGAGCGATGGATCTTAATGATGAATCCAAATTATGGTAGCATATTCATCCTTATCCTATTTTGGAAAATCACAGCTAGAGTTTTAAGTGAGGTAAGTGAAGTGAGAAGCTTAGCGGAGAAGTTAAATCCAGCTAGGCCGATTCATTGAACTTTCATAGATTCATTGAACTTTTGTAAACGCACCAGGTGAACAGGAAAGGGTCTGAGAGCACAGCAAGTACAAAGGGAAAATACAGATAGGGCCTGAGACAAAATTACCAAGAAATGCTTACTCTAGGCCTGGTTGTTGGCTTAAAAATTTGATTGTTCAAAGCAAAAATAAAATAGGAAGCTTCCAGCCACCTCTTTCGAGTTCTCCAGCTCTTAAGTTAAAACCTATGGATCTCGCTGGCATTGTGTTACTTTTCCTGCCGGTTTTAGGAAAAGTTGATCATTTAGAAAAGTCTGCCAGAGTTAAAAATGCAAGGGGCAGCAAAGGAAAGTCATGCGGGCGGCCAGTTCTTGACGTGGACAAAATGAGAATGAAAGTTTCTGAGCTCACTGTTGTAAAGTTTCTTACATGCTACTCATTTGCTTAGGCCACTTTCTCAGATATTCCACCAGTTAATGTATAAAAGCAGACTAGCTCTAAAACGGTGTGGGCTTTTTCTCTTTCCCCAAGTATGCCAGGGTTGTGAATAAATACAGGGTTTGTATGGGAAGATGAATCGTTTCCTGTAAGTTATGATGCTGACAGGACAGTCTGGAAACGATACCAACATTTTGAGGATTTTTTTTTTTTTTTTTACCTTTAAGTGAAAGTTTATTAATGACGTGCTTAATCTTAACAAGTCAAACATATCGTTCTTAGAGCTTCTCTGCCCTCAGATTTCATAACTTCCTTTTTAAGCTATACCCTTGGATGGAAACATCTCTAGATTCAGTTAAATATACAGGGCCACCAACGTGCTAAAGTTTGACAATTATTTCTGGATATTAGTAATGTGAAAATAAAACTCCTAAGAGGGAAACAGAGTTTTAGTGCCAACGTTATGACTTGATTTCTCTAAATGAGAGGCATTCCCTAGCTTCATTAATACTGTTGGCAAAGTATTATTTACAATCGGCGAGTTGACGTTTATGGCTTCCTGATATATCTGTTATATGTTAGGATATGTGTGTGTAGAATACTTTTCCACTCATAGTAACAAAGTCGGACCCTCTCCAAATAAATGGTGGAACACAGCAAGTTCCTCACAAAAAAGTTAGTCACTCTTGAATTTTAGACGCTGCAAGGGTCTTTGCTGCTTTTTAGACTTTGTCCTTTGTCTCTTAAAGGTAACATTAAAAGGAGAAAAATGTCATAAGTAGCTGGGAAGTCTGACTTGGTTTTAGAGCTCAGCATTTTAAAGAGTAGGATTTTACAGGATTTTGTAAAATCTTCTACATACTTGCTTAAAAATAGGTTAGAATCCGTATGTGTGCTAGTCATAAGTGAGTTACACATGGCCCTACCATATTTTCAGTATTATTTTTACTTTTCTTTTAAGTCACATACCACTCCTGAGTTTCCTCTGATTTCCACAGGGTAGGTCTCACTAACACACACAAGGAAATCTTCATTCATAAGGAAAAGCTTCAAAGCAGGGAAATGAATTCATCTGTGGAAAAGCTGCTTTTTAAGATTCTAGTATTTCAGTGATGTTTCTATTATTATTATTGTTATTATTTTTGATGTGTGTGTGTGTGTCTGTGTCTTGTGGGGAGGGAGGGAGAGAGAGAGAGAGAGAGAGCGCGCGAGAGAGCGAGCGCGCGAGAGAGAAGAAATACAGACTACGGTTTGCAATTAATGACCTGCACATTTGTACTAAATACACAGGGTGATAAGTTTTAATAAACTCTTGTCTTACCTTCTTTGTTGAAGTAAATAAACATTACTGAAAGTTTTCAAAGGGCTTGCAGCAAATTGTTTTTGAGGTAGAACTTTATTTTGAATTTGAAATGAGCACAGATATTGATAACAGGCCTTTAAATTTTTTTTATAATACATGTATGTAAAAATTTTTTTCCTTCAGTACCCCTTTTGATAGCAAACAATAATGTAACAACACTATACTATTGTGTATAAAACAAAACAGACTTTAAGAAAGTTAGGGGCAGGTGTTTATAATTGATTTAAAGGGAAAATTATTATTTTTGTAAAAAGTGATGCACTTAAAATAAAATGACTGGTGCACATTAAAACATATTCTTATTAAGATATTCTGTGGTGTAAAATGCAGCCATTCATTCAACAGGCTGACAACTTTCCACTTGGTATTTGCCTTTGCTTAATTTAGTTTCCGCAGGACAGCTAGTGTGGTAGTCTGCATCTGTTTTTGGCAGGCATAGAAAACTATAAACTCAGACAGTTTTGTCTCAAATACTGCAGCTCACAAGTTACAATCAATTTGATAAAAACAGGCAAGTTTTATGGACTTGCTTTCTGTTGTTCATCCTTGGTCAAGCTTTCAGGTAACAGAGGGTTCTTTCTCTTCCCCTCTTTTGCTGGTTATAAGTACTAATAGCCTTGATAACTAATTCTGAGTCTTGTTTACTCATTTAGCTTCCTTAATTATTGCTGATTGAAATTTGGGGAAATTAATGACAGCATGTCTAGACTTGGTTTTACTTTGATTGTCTATCTATGTGATAACATAGATAGACATATTCTATATTCATCTTTTGATACCACCATACAGAAAGAAGTGAATTCTTTGTTACTATTCTAGTTATGATTTATGGAATTGTAGGGTCCCTCTTAGATAAAATATGAAGCAACTCTTACAGCTTTTGTCAAGTAGAAATTTAGTCTGATTCTCTCAAGGCACTTGTAATCATCATGGATAGAGAATACTAACGCACTTTGCAGTTCTTTATGTTGAAACAATTGAGAACAGTTTTTTATAATTATCAAAATTATTTACCTCCGAAAAGCTTTAACCAGTAGATTAAAGTAAATATGTTAAAATACCAAGTGGTATTTTATACACTGTTCAGTAGCAAACAGTTTTGCGGAGGGAGGGAATAACCACTTTTAAAAATTTATCCTCGGGTGTAAGTGGGTCTTAAGCCGTTTGTTTATTTGTATAGGATATTCTATTAATTATATATGGCCTATCACTCAGTGGTTCTCAGATCCCTGGGAACCAAATTCGTTGGCCTTTGATTTGGTTCTCTGATGGATATAATAATGTAGAACTTGGTTTAGGTTAGAAAGAGAGCTTTGGGTTTACGGAAACCCCTTTGCTGCATTTGCAGAAGGATCTATGGATGAAAATGATCTAAATTGTTAAGAGTGAGTTAGATGAAGAAGCCTGGCTGGTCGCTGCAGCTGTAGTAGCTGTTATGGTAGCAATGTCTACTTTTTGTCGTTAAACTTTTTTCTTTTCCGAAGAGCACAAATCCAGGCAGCAAAATGAAGATGAAATTATCTATGTACTTCACATTTGAAGCATCAGTGGAAATCATTTTCTGATTCAAAGTTATGATCGAAATACAAATAAACATCAAAACACCCCAAAGAAAGACACGAAGGATATGCTTTTTATTCCTAAGTATGTTTCACTAAAAATAAGAAAGAAAACTTTTAATTTTTAAAATGTTTCTAGCTCTTTAAAAACCTGCAGTAAATACTTTACAAGTGGCTAGACACCTTCCCTGGTGGTTTAGTTTATACAAGCAGGAAACTTTCTCTCTTACTCTTTCTCTCTCTCTTTCTTGTTTTCTTTAAACCAACTGACGTAATGCCAAACTTTTCTTTAAAAGAACAGACAGAAGTAATTGGTAGCTTTTAACTTTTAATAATGTTCTGGATTGGTTTTAGTGGCCAAAATGCCATTTAAAAAAAAAAAAAAAAGTTCAAGTAAGAACGGGCTTGTGGCCTGAGGAAGAAAGGCTCTGTTGATGCAGTTATTTTTATTCTGTTTTTCAATCTGTTATTAAAAATCTTTCCTGCTGAGCCCTGCTGGATTTCTCCAATTGCTCTCTGTGATGGCTGGTGCATTTCAGGTTACCGTAACTTAAACAGTTTTTGGGTTTTGGGGAGAGTGGGTATTTGTGTTGCGTTATTTCTTTCTTATTTGGGGAAAAAAAACCATTTGTTTTTGTTTCATTTGACATGAATTAATTAAGATTATCAATGGCGACAGGTCAATGAATACGTTTATATAAAGAACGCTACACCTGTTAGCAAGAGTCTGAAATGTGGAAGTTTAATTGTGACATTAATCATTTTTATGTGCAGAGGAAGGAAAATAGATGAAACTCTACAAAAATATATTTTTAGATCAAAAGCGTTAATTTTAAGGGTCATTTTGTTTCTGTGGGCCGCCCTTTTTGCTCACAAATTTAGATGATAGTTTTTAACCCTATTATCACACAGTGTTTTTAGTTTCCTTTTTTTTTTTTTTAATAGTCATTTTCTCTCTTCCTGGTCTTGTACAGGCAAACAGAACTTTCTCCAGTTAAGAGATAACTTGGTGATGTTGGTTGACATCAGGGCAACTTCAGAAGCTGGCAAGTAGGAAAATCTTTTCAGAGAGCAAAAAGATTTGTGCCAGTTTTTCCGTCCTTGGAGAAAGACGTTCCACCCAGAAATGGGGCCCTGTGCCCCGTTTGGTGGGCCAGAACTGACTATCGACATTTCTGGTAGGAATTGTTCGGAAGGTTTAAATCTTATGGTTACTTGTCTTGGTTTAAATCTTACAGTTACTTGTCTTGGACTTTGCGTTTAACACCAAATTTGTTCTGAGGGTTTTTGTTTTTGTTCTGTTTTCCTTTTACACAGAGTGTGTTTTAGAAATAATATATACTGAAAATTAGGTATCATACAGATACCTTAAAATGTCTTTTAAGGCATTAGTAATTATCATGAAAAGCATTCCGTATATTCAGGGAAGTAGAAGTGTTCCCTGCGTGGAAATTTGATGGTTTTGATTTACCTTACGTTTTTCTCATTTTTTCTTGTGAGAACTACAGATTTCAGTTCAAATCAGAGGCATTTTTTCTCTGCTAACCACTCTTTTACATAAGGATGTGTCAGGAAAAACTGTAGGAACTTAAGCTATAACTTGTTCGCATCAGCATAGAGAGAGTATCTTAGAGTGAGTCTTGATTTATGTTTTACAAAGTTTTCAAACAGGAATTTCAGGTGATGGGTCTCTCCGTCGCTACGTTTTTATTGAATGAATATTGGTTTATTACTGCAAAACTGAGGGAACAGTAATAAAGTTTGGTGAGAAGAGAAAAAAAAGGAAGAGAGAGGTGTTCAGAGCCGCAGTCCTTTAATATCAGTAGTTTGTTTACTGTTCAGTGGTGGGGAGGGGTTGGAGAGGCTTTGTGGAAGATGATACCAAAAAAAAAAAAAGAAAAAAATCCATCAATTGCGCATAGGATCCCCTCCCCTTAAGGTTTACTTAAACAATATGTTTCGGTTTTGCCTCAAGCCATTCCGCACCACTTCTGCTCCAAGAATCCACCACTATCTTGGTTCCTGAGCAATTAAGGATGACCCTTTTTGTTATATAATGAACTGCAGTATTGTTTGAACAAAGGTAATGTATTTTGATTTGTGTGATATTTTGGTAACTAGTAGTAGGATGTCTGTAGTATGAGAGGAAATCTAGCATTGTGAATGCTTGCAAATGGTTGATGTATCCACGGTATGTTTAAATTACTGCTGATATGTGTGCAGCGCTGTTGCAGGTATGTGTAATGTATGTAGTATTTGTGGATGGACGATACGTAGATACACCTTGATGGTGGAATCCACTTTGCTAAACAATTAATTCTACGCTTTAAAACATAAATCTTTTAAGGAGCTACATGACCTACTTTATAAAGTCTCAAAGTTTGAAATGCGTTTGGAGTTTAAACATAATGAAGCCATCATGATCATAATACTTATACCTACGCTCAATTTACTAAGAAATTTAAGAAATGACAAAAAAACTGTACGTCAAAATGCCGCCTTGCAGTGTATTCTGAGAAATGCTTCTGCAGATAATTCTTTTTAAATCCCAAATTTCTGTTGAGAGGAGCAGTTAAGTGACAGTGCTGTTTCTGAATATATCTTTTTAATGGATAGCACTTTATAGTTTACGATTCTATCATCTTAAAACGTTATGTAGAAATAATATGGAACATGTAAAGACTTTGTACTATGATCCAATGCGTTTATCCCTAGGGTGAGGGATTCTGTGCGTCACCCAAATGTGATGCTATTTGCCAGGCTTGTAATACTGGTTTGAGGGTTGCTGTATGTCCTATTTCATCAAGCAACACAATACAACAACTTTGGTATCTAGGTAATTGACAGTCAAAATACGTTCTGGAAAATACTTTTAATTAAGTCAGAAGTTAACTATATATTCAGTTTATTTAACATGAATAAACAAGTGACTCACTGCCAGCTATTTAAGCCTTCTATTATAGACAGTGTTAGAGGGAAATATACAAGTGCCCATAGTTTATTTTCTGATTCTTTTTTCCTTTATTTAATGGGAGCACGTTTCTCTTTTTTGCATTTATAATTTCTTTATCTGTTAATTATTTGTATCCATGATAGTTAGTAGTATGGTATTATAAAGAATAATAAACATATTTAATTAAATATGTTTATTTAATAATAAACATAAACATATTTCCTAATATATATGTCCCAAGCTTGAAAAAGGATTAATATTACATTATTAAATTATTAGAGTAACCAAGAATGAACCCAGTAGAGGATGATAGATATACCACAACTGCTATTTAGACATTAAATGTATTTTAGCTGTAGAAAAAGGAGAGGAAAAAAGATTTTTGCCTCAAAATTTTTTTTCACTTGTAGAATTTGGACAGAATTTATGAAACTTACAAATCAAACATTTTTTACTATAACGTGTTTCTTGCTTAGATTCTACAATATGACTTTCAGTGAATCCTTGTGAATCAGTATTTCTGTTTCGCCTTATAGAAGCATGTATTATATCTGAGATCAGATACAGCTATAAATAGTGTAAATCTATACGGCAGACGTTAGTTTGTGGAATCTAATTTCTCTATTACATGATACACTTCATGTGTAAAGGGATCAAGCATTACTAATCTATTTTAGCTTTATTGTTTTCTCTGAGCTATGCACAAGTGTAGCATATGAATTAGTGGCTTCATATGAACTATGTGCATGTACATGCCCATGTCTGTATTTTCACTCATATAGAATGTTTTCGCATTACAGGCACCGAATGGAATTTTAACATAGTACATATTTTTTTTGAAATGACTTTAGTCTTTGTAATATCCATTTTAATTACTTAATGCATCCCAACACCTATCTGAGGATTAATTTAATTAGAATTTTGGTTCTGAAATGAGAGTGAGAGTGGCAAAACAAATTAAAACCAACTTCTACTTGTGACTTCTTTGTGATGTCAGTATCCACACATCTTTAGCTCTGAAAGATGTAGAAAGAAATACATCAGCCTGTTTTTTCTTTCAGTACTATTAAGTAGCTCCGAACATATAAAAGTTCTTAGAAGAGATTTTGGCATTTGTTTCTGCTTTACTTTTTGATACCATTAAATATTTTTGAGAAGAGAATCTAGCTCGTTTTAATTTTTTAAAATACCATTCAACTGATGGAAGTTAAGACTGGTTTTATATATATATATATATATATATATATATATATATATATATAAAACTTTTAATCAAGGCCCGTGTTATTAAATTTTCTCAATATATATTAGTCTGGTTGTTAAATAATTAATAGCTCTTCACCAGTTATTTATAGATATATCTTTGAGATTGTTTAAAATCATATATTTTTCTGTATTTGGCTGCTAAATTTTTATGTTAATAAATTGATTAAATTATAAATTGAAAAAACACAAACGATTATGTTTAATACTGTCTTTAACTTATTTTTGGAAGTATTTTTTTAAAGATTATTGCAAATTTTACTCCTCAGGTTTGCCAACTTAGGTACGTTTTAGAAGCTAACTTTAGGTACAAGTGGCCAGTGTAAGCAGTAACACATTTAAGTAATGAGTAATATGAAACCTCATTTTTCCTGTAATTTACAAGCAGATAGTAAGGAGATGTTTCTCTTTTGTATTTAGAATGAATTTGCATTGCATTCATTGGATGCAAGATGTGGTAAATTACTTTAAGAAGATTGCTGTCATCTAAACCTCAATTACAATAAACTCTTTATTTTACTCTCTGTCCCATCACTGTTCATTCTACTTTTAAATGTCTCGTTCTTAAGACAATTTATGTTGTTGAAAGAGTGTCCTCATTATTTACATTTTACTTTTCCTTTGTACTTTGATAAGCTTTAAATAAGAAAGCTGTCAGTCAAGATTTCAGGCCAGTAGTAAAAATCATAAAGTACACATTTTATGTGTAAATGTTTGTGTATGATCTTGCATGTTCACTTTGTCAAAACATTCAACTCTTTAGCATTCCCCATATTTGTGTACACTCTGTACACACCTGTCTTGTACTTTTTACTCCCAGGATAGTTCAGTGTTCATTGTTAACATCTAATTATGTGTATACATGCTTGTCTCACTCCCTGAATAATTCCATTGGCAGTAATAAAAATTAAAAAGTGAGACCAGTGATGATTAGAAATGGAAAATAGGGGGGTAGATATGAGCATAAGCAGATTTCCCTCCTTTTTGTTTTTCCCATTTTCGGTTCCTAGTTAAAAAGATTTATGTATGTGTATCTGAACAGAAGAGGGATTTGGATACTGCACAATCCATTATAACATAAGGAACTGTTGCTGTGTATGGCTTTACTTATTTATATATTTTTGACATGGAAAACTCTGACCTCTTTGCCTGTGGTACTTGGGAATTTTAGATAAACCCCACTGGGGTCCCACTCATCAGTTCTGGCTTTGCGTGACAAAAAGCATCCTCCAGCTTCTGGTGTGCTACTGTGCTGTTTCCCTTCAGGAGTGGAAGCCCTGTAAGTTAATTTGGCATTTGAAAGCACAGCTAGAATTTTTCCTTTTTGAAAATCCTCTGGATGGTTTTCAGAGGAGTAAGCAGAGATCATGGGCAGCGTGATGTTGTTCATCTCAGGATGCTAAAGAAAATTATGCTGAGAGCAAGCATGCTTCCTCTGGATTATTCTGCCATGCTTTAGTACCTTTTTTTTTTTCCTCTTTGGGATCTAATATTTCAGGTTTTGGAGGAGGGAGGATTTCTCCTTTCAGTGGAAAAATGTGCCAGCTCTAGGATTTGTACTTCCATTTCTTTATAATATTTATATTTTTAGGGAGAGAGGCATGAGAAGAAGAACTTCTATACTGTAAAATAATAATTTGATTTTATTGTTTGCTCTTGAGCAGCCCTTTGCCATTCCATTTCTATGAGGAAATGCATCCAATGAAATTAAATAAAGTTGTGGTATAATTTTGCAACAATTCTAAGCACCAACTGTGACATATTTCTGGCAAAAAAATTAAGGCAATTTTAGATACTCAGTGCTTCCACCAAACTCTGTATTCCAAGTTTATAAATATGAATTTGATCGTTTGATCACGGATGATGCTTGAAATGAACGTATCTTGATTCAGGGAAGAGAGTACTTAAATTATGCTCACCATCAATGTGCTTTAGATTTGCGAGAAATAGAATGCCAAGCATCATGCTTTCAGCCCTTTGAGATCTTTAGGAAAGAGTTTTACTTGTTTATGGTAGCTTATATTCAATAACATCGAGCACAGACTGTTTATCATATTTGTGCCTTGAGCTGTAGTGAAGTTCAGTAAATGATTGTATTTCCATCAAGGTTTGGGGAGTAATGAACGCTTAGTAGCCATCTGCCATGGATGGTTCTGAGGTTTGGAATTTGTAACTGATTTTTAGGAGCTACGGCGTAAGTCTAAAATAGGTGGAAATACTCAGTGATCTCCTTTTATAAAAGTCAGTTCTGTCTTTAACGTCTAGGAAAATATAGCGGTGAATATTTGCTTTTTGTATGTTTTGTCTCCAAGCAGAGGAAACTGACAGTTTTATGTTTTAAGTGCCGAAAGTTGTTCTTGGCCATGCACCCCCTAAGTTAATCACTGAGATGTTAACTTGATTTTCTGTCTTTAAAAAGTTTTCAAATTTTAAAGCACAGTATGCTTCCATTATTTCCAAATTGACATCCTGTGTTCTGGATTGGTTTTTAGAGAAATGTTCTCCAAATTCTCTTGAATTGCTTTAAGTCCATTGATTTTGAAATACTGAGTTTTGCTTTTTTAAGCTTTTCAGAAAGGAGAGGAAATACTTCATCTTTTGAGACTTTTCTTATTGTAGAACCCTTTTTATCTCCCATAAAATTCAAATTAATTTTGCATTCATTTTTTTATTCTTGTGTGTGTGTTATCTTTTCAGAAACTCATTTTGAGGCATCAGAAATTGATTAGTGATTTGAGCTTCCCTTCCATACCTACCTGTGATAAGATATTTTGGCCATTTCTAAGGAGTCACTACGGAGAAATCCTTTCTTATGTCGTTTGCACAGTTTTATTTTTACTTCAAACAAGAGTGGTATTCGAAAAGCATATATTTATTCCTTGAGGTTAATTGCAAAAATTATGAACAGTATAAAATAACATGACATTTAGTTGTTTCTCATTTGCGTCTGAGGCAATTTGTATCTAAAAATTTGATTGAAGGAAAAAGAAAAAAAATTTCAACCAGCTTTGAAATCAGTGTAAGATAGTCCTACGGAATTTTCCAAAATTAGTAAGAAAATGTGAAATATCTTCAATGCACAGGGTTAAAATTAAACTGCATATATAGTGGATACTTCAACCTGACATATTTTACTGTAAAACTGTTTTAGTATAAAGAAAAATTCCTCTGGTTTTGCCTGTATTTTACTTTTTTGCAAACTGCTTTGCTTAAAATGATTGGCATCCTTAAATTATAGTTTTGCGTAAAACAAATAAGGCTGCTACTCTAAGGAAGCAGCGGCTCTGCACATTCATCTTAAAGACTATTTTGAAATATTTTCATTTGGAACAAGTGCATCAAGCCCTAAATAAATAGGTACCAAATTGCAAACTAGTATCCCAAACACATCACCCAGCTATTCACTGAAAGTGGGACTGGCTCTGAGAAAGCACATTATTTCCATTCGCAGTGTAGTGTTTTTAACAGCATTTTGGTGTCTCCACTGGTAGAAACGTGGACATTTCAACCAACCACCTCCTTGTTTGGTTCCCGTGATGTCAGGTGAACATTTTGCCAGAACTTTTGGTCTGGTGTAATCAAACCGTGTTGTGGAATTAGGCTAATATGACGATTTCAGATCATGTTTAATGTGTTATTTTGAAAAGATATTTTTTAAAAATTCACCTATTTGTAATATAATGGAACAGCCTGGGCAGTGTTTTTAGATTTGATTCCAAGCCTCTAGCCACAGATCAAGAAAGACAAAATTCCACAGATATTTCTTCTTTTCCTAATGTAGGAGAAAATGGGGCTTATTTGCATAAACACTTTTGTAGAAATTTTTGGTCAACTTTATTTCGACCAAAGATGACTGTATAAAATTGAAGCAAACTTACTGAGCCTGACAATATTGTGCATTTTAGTTCCTTAGGTAACATGGATAAAACCATGTACAAAAGGAAACTAAGAAAAGAATAAATTTCATCTCCTGTTGGAGGTTAGATGTAGAGTGAACTGCTTAGTCTCTGAATTTTCTTAGCTCTGTGCCCCATTTCCTTGGCTGGTGGGTACATTTCATCATGTGCATGAGTGTACAGTGTTCTGCTTCCTGCATACATGTGAACATGTGGATCTATTCTTAAGAGTCTTTTAACACTTTTTTGTTGAGGAAAAGCAGACCGTGGCCAAGGAAACACTTCTTTCCTCAATGGCTGAACTTTCCTTGAATGGTCAGTTTTGTATCTGCTGCTCAAGTTTAAATTTTGTTTCTTTGTTCTTCTTTAATTCAGGTATTGTTCAGAGTGACCATAGGATCCTGTTTTATTTTGAGTGATAGAAGGGGCATGACCTCTATCCATTTGAGCAGACTCATCTTATTTTACAAAGGAGAAAAGTGACAACTGAATTTCCCATGATCACACAGCTAGTTAAATAAAGGACTGAACTAGAATTCGTGTCTGGTCACCATCCTCATTTATATCTATAACACTAAATAATTTTGACATTTGTCGAGGAAATCTGCCTGATACTTGCTGTTCATTCATCTTTATTTTTCCTTTTGTAGATGGATGGGAGAATAGAATTAGAATATCACTTAGTATGCATTGGGGAATTGATGATCATATAATAAGTCAGTTGGTATATTCCATATTATTTCTCTATCAATGTCTTATGAAGATATGGGAATCAAATATTTAGTCTAGAAGTTACCCTGGAAGGTTAAAACGTTACTGCAGAAAATCTAAGCTTAATGTCTCTTTCACACACCTGAGCAATAGATGCCTCTTTGGGTTCACATACATAAAATCCAGTTGGTCTGAAGAATTGGTTATAAAATGATCATTAATAAGAATTTAACTTTGTATTATTATTCTCCTTTTAACTTAAAATGCCTCCAACATTTATCTATTTTGAGACCAGTTTAAAAAAAAGCAATCCATTTGAATTAAGGATTTTTTTTACCTTCCAAGAAACTGAGAAACTGGACTTTTCTTTACTCGTAACACCTATAAGCCCCTTGGCAGGTTGAAAACTACAGACAATATCTGTGAGATTAGGCCTGAAATGTGCAATAAGTTATTAAAATGTGGTTGAGAAACCATTTGTGGCATTTTACATAGACTCCTCAGCATTTATAAAAACAAATTAACAAAAGAATAATGAAGGAACCTCATTTATTTTAAATGCTTTTCTTATCCTGTCTTTTGAATGATAAATTTCAACCTACATGTAGTGAAAATGAACTATTTTAAAATATATATTTAATCTATATTTTTTAGCATTTCTTTAACATTCCATTTTTATCTATGACGCCGCTGTACAATATGGATGCAATTGACATTTCTTTATTGGTTGTAGTTAAGCTAATTTTAATCATTTAATCTATTGCATTGGAAAAACGGGGGAAAAAATCTGTCTTTTTAGACATCTGAGGTATTTCATGTAAATTTCTTGTTTCTTTTTAGCTTTCAGTCCTAATAGCTATATTATATAATTTAAAATGTTAATGCAGCTCCCCCATCAGTGAAATTTGTGATTTATACCCCCCCCATGCCACCATTTCCATTTCTGTTTTAAAGAATTGTGGTGAATGCCATGCAGAAGGGTATTGGACCCAAGACATCCCCAAACTCTTTCAAAAGACAGCTTCAGAAGTGGCTTTGGAAAGCAGGAGGAGGTGTGTCCACCGCTGAAATGGGCTGGTTTGGTCCAGGGTCTGTATTTGAACCCGCATGTTCAGTTGCAAGGTGAAGATACCTGTTGGTTTGGCTTTTGTTTGTCTGGGTTTTCCTCTGTTTCTTAGCCAGAGGGCAGACTTTTTTTTTTTTTTTCTTTTAAATATGGTTGTTTTGTTTCTTCAATGTTTCTTTCAGGTGAAAACACTTTATAAATGGCTGGATAGTTATTCCTGTAAAAGGATATAGTTTGCTTATGGAAGATTATCATATTCAGTTAGTTAGAGAGGAATGGAATGATCTTTAACATTAAAAAGCAGTTCTTCCAAAATGGATTAAGGAACCATTTTGACTGTTAGGCTGATCATCCTACAGAGCGAACGTCTCTTTCTTGGTGTAGTGAGCGTACTATACAGAGCCAGGCTGAAAACTTCCATTGTTATTATATAAATATCTTGGACTTTTCCCCTTCTCTTCCTCTGGCTATTATTTCTTTATATAGGTTTTTCTTTTTACTTTTTTTTTTTTTTTTTTTGCCCCGCCTGTAAATTACAGTTTAACATCCAATGTATACCTAATCGAACCATAGGAAACACTATCAGTGCCTGTCTCGCCCTAGTCTGTCTTTTTATTTATTTATTTATTTTATCTATTTATTTTTGGCTGCTTTGGGTCTCCGTTGCTGCACAGGGCTTTCTCTAGTTGCAGCGAATGGGGGCTACTCTTCGTTGCGGTATGCGGGCTTCTCATTGCGGTGGCTTCTCTTGTGGAGCACGGGCTCTAGGCGCATGGGCTTCAGTAGTTGTAGCACGCGGGCTCAGTAGTTGTGGCACGTGGGCCCTAGAGCACATGGGCTTCAGTAGTTGTGGCACATGGGCTCAGTTGTCGTGGCTCGTGGGCTCTAGAGCGCAGGCTCAGTAGTTGTGGCACACGGGCTTAGTTGCTCCGCGGCATGTGGGATCTTCCCGGACCAGGGCTTCAACCCGTGTCCCCTGCATTGGCAGGTGGATTCTTAACCACTGCACCACCAGGGAAGCCCTCGCCCTAGTCTTTCTTAATGATTTTCTTAATGTTATTTTGGAATTTATTTTTCTACTTGATTCTTTCCCTTATATTCCAGCTATCTGTTTTTCTCCTTTGACTTTAGGAGAGTGGAACTTTATCCTGTATTCTTGGCATTGCAGATCAAAATAAATTTAAAGTGGTTCTTACTCTGAGCTTTGTTTATCAGAAAGTACTTTTTTGTTGGCTTTTAAGACAGATCAAATCCAGATAAGATTTAAATGAGTTTTTTGTATTTCATTTTTTCTTTCCACTTATTAAGGGATTTGCTTTCCTGATAAATCAGTATACATTTAATTTTATTTTATTCCCCCTGAATCAAAACTATTCTCCCTGAATATATTCACTTACTTTTGGTAAACGCCTTCTCAAACAACTCTAAACCATTTTATACTTGTTCTCACAGCACGTATTTGTGAACAAAAACTGTCCTGGATGTTTTCTAGAAGGTAGTTAAATGGCATTTATCTTCTGCTCTTTTGGATTATAATCCAATTGCAGTTCTTGGAATCTAGGAAAAGTTCAGCTGCAATTGTAGAGCTAATGTATGGTTACTGAAGCTGAGAGATAGGTTATGGTTCAAGCACTGTACTGATTTTAGGTAACAGTCGGCAAATAATGAAGATAGTTCCCTGGACAGTTTAGAAAAATACAAGGTAAAATGAAACAAAAGGCTACTTTTTATTTATTTCCAGATGGATTCCATCTTGTACTTGGCAGCACAAAGTCAAAATGCAGCTCTTTGAGGTTTATTAATTAGAATGTTTCTAAGCCAGATATGGAATCCCATCTCCTTTTTCAGATAAAAGGTAAACATACTCATATATAAAAATCACTTTAGAGGGGGAAGATATTGAAAGCCTGAATCTGGGGCTCTTTTCATGTACATCTCCATGACTCCTCCATTTGTGGACACTGCTATATTGAGGGCACCAGTGGCCTCATGGCAGCCAAGCCCAATGGTCTTTCCATCCGACTGCACCACTTAAATGAATTGGATGCTGCCAACCACTCTCTTGAGTATCTCTCTTGGCTTGGCCTCCGAGGCACTGAATCCCTGCTACACTCGTCCTAGTCTGTGCTTGACTTTCCTCTTAATCTCTGCAATTTTCCTTGAGGAGTATATGCTTTCACCTTTTGATCTGAATGAAATCATTCCAGTGCCTTATCTCTAGACCCAAGTTGACTCTGAGTTTGGGTTTATCAACTGTTTATCATCATTAGCTTGGCATGCGCGACCCTAAACTCTGCTCCCAGTTTACCAGTTCCATCTTTACAATACCATGTGTTCTATCCTTAAAGTAGTATTGAGTTCCAGAACATGGCCAAACCTACCTTCCTTCATGTTCTCCCCTCTCTGAAATGCCTTTCTTTCAACCAGGCTTAACTATAGGAATTCTACCTATTCCTCAGATGTTGACTTTTGTATTTCTTCTTCCTGAAGCCTTTCCATTTCCACTCATTTAGATTTAAACATCCTTGCCCTATGCTCTCACTTATTTATGGCTTGAGTATAGCCCATACCAGAATCCACTTGGCGTTGCAAGTGTGAGGAGAGTAAAAAGCATACCCAATTTCTGTTCTTTTTACAATGCCTTGGATACAGTGGGTTCTCAAACATGTTGTATTACATTGGCACTTAGGAGAAGTACACTTTGGCCAGAAGAGCATAAGACTTTTAGGGGTTGAGAAAATTGTGAAATTGGATTGTCAGGTTTCAGAGAGGAAAAGGATTATCTGATGTTGCATACTTGATAGACATTTTTTGAAGTCTGCCCTAATGTATTGTTCCTAAAGTGTCATGCTGCTGGTTACAACTTATGTTGTATTTTGCACTGTGGTTTCAAATTCTGTCTTTTACTGATTAATGTCCTTGAACCAAGTGTGACGGGGTCAGTGAAACCGAGGCAAAGGGAGGCCCAAATACATTTGCGAACCGTAAAAAAATGAAAACCCACACCACCTTGTTGCCCTTTATTGATATTACAGTTGAGGTACCACAAAGTAATCAAAGATGCAAATTGATGAATGATATACCCTTAAAATATGAGGGATAACAATATTAGCCTCTACGGTCATGAGTCGGGAATGTATGGTTTTAACTTCCATTTGTTGAATATTTGTCAGCCAGATGCTGTGTTCTGGTTTATGTATTGGCTTCATGGTGAAAGTTACCTGTAAGTGGTTGATACTTGGATGCTAAGTGGGCAAGGATGATTAGACCTTCAGAAGATCTAACGAGGGTATTGATGAGTAGGGCTTGTCAGGAGCTGAGCAGAGCCATAAGTAAGGCTGCTTTGGGAAGCTCAGGTTTATGGCAGTGAGAGGATATTGAACCCCTCTTTTCTCTTTTTATTTATGGCTGCATTGGGTCTTCGTTGCTGTTTGTGGTCTCTCTCTAGTTGCAGAGAGCAGGGGCCACTCCTCATTGTGGTACGCAGGCTTCTCATCACGGTGGGCTCTCTTGTTGCGGAGCATGGGCTCCAGTTGCGTGGGCTCTAGTAGTTGTGGCCCACGGGCCCAGTTGCTCCGCGGCATGTGGGATCTTCCCGGACCAGGGATCGAACCCGTGTCCCCTGCATTGGCAGGCGGATTCCCAACCACTGCGCCTCCAGGGAAGCCCCTCTTTGCTCTTTTTAATATACATGTCTCCTTTAGAGATGGCCAATAAAGTGATAACAAAATAATAGCTTCTGAGACATTTCTCATGTTGAAATAAGAGTGTCTGAGACTTCTTTGAATACTTGAGTTTTACTAATCACTTTAATTTCATCTTAAAAGCCAAGGAACAAGTTCTGAAGCTTTTTTTTTTTATATATAAGACCATACCCTTGGCCTTCTGTCTGTAGTTTTTTCTTTTTTAAACTAAAAAACTTGCTTTTATGCGAGAATTGAGAAGTCCCTTTGATTTCATGTGTGAATCTGTTAAGCACTTAAATATTCTTTTAAGCAGCTTTGGGAAAGTATTAAGACTTGCTATTATTGTGTATTCCCAAATCTGCATGGACCTGGAGCCATGAAGGCGAAATCAAGGAGAGGATCTGTTTGATGAATTTCTTTACTTCTTGGACAGCTCATTACTTGTAGGACTGGTATTTGTCTATTTCTTCCTCAATAACAAAACATTCCAAAGCTTCCTAGAAACCGTAGCTAATTGCATGTTTCAAACATAGTTTTCTGATGTCACCTTGTGTCTATCAGCAACTTTAAAAATCTTTTTGAAGGAGATAGTTGGAGATTTAAAAGTAATATCTGTCTGAGATTTACAAACTATTTAGGTGACAGGAGAAAGCGTTTCCTCGAAGAGTACACTCTAGTTGATGAGTAGGGGCTTTTAAATCTTCTGTACTTTTCCACAACTGAAGGGGTGCATACTTTTGGTTGAAAGTGAGTAGGCGAAACTTAGTCCTGCTGTTCTGGTAGTCTTGGTGGTTTAGAAATCTCTTTATTGCAGTTTTATAATCCCTGACATGACTGTCCAGCTCTCGTGTCTGCTAAATACAGAAATAGAGGAAGGAAATGTATGTTTTGGCTCCATTAAAATGGAGCTTATCAGACTGTATGTAGGAGGAGTGGACTTTGTTGAAGATGCCTCTGTTTGCCAGCTGGATAGCATGTGCACTGGGCGAGTTTCCTGTCTGCTAAAGCCGTGTGCTGCCCTTTAATGATGGGAGGGAGCACAGTATTAAATGGGTCGTAGTGTTTTCACTTGTGAAAATCAGGGTGCAGAGGGAATGCAGACTTTGCCCAGAGGCTGGCCACAGTTTGCATAGAAACGAGTGACTCGAATGTACAACTGATTTGGCGGGTGCGTGGCGAGCACTGATCACTAAAAAAGAAACGAGAGCCACCACCGGCCACAGGTGAGCTAGCTTTTGCAGGGGAAAGGCTGCATCCCAAGAGGTTAGTTTTCCATTAGGGGCCACCTGCGAATGATGATAATGGTTCACAGTTGTCGAGCACTGCTGGAGTGGCTTGTCTCCACTTGAGACAGGAACTGCTGTCATCCCCATTTCTCAGGGAAGTTTAATCAATTGCTTAGGCTACAACAGGGAGCAGTCACAGCATCAGGATTTGAACCCAGGCAGTCTAGCTGGAGCGCTCAGGCTTGGTCAGTTCTACTTTATTTCTCATCTGCGGTGAGCACGGATTTGAGATGCTGTATGTTCCGGGGGTTTCAAACACTAGGTGACTGTCATATCAGCAGTGTTGCATTCGGCTTTCTACTTAAGCCCTAATCTACCTTTGTTTATTGTCTGAGAGATAAAACCATCGCCTTTCTATATAAGACATTTTAAGTCTGGATTTCGTCATAATTCATGTTCAACTTGCATTCTTTCTATAGCGATAGCTGTAATCTCCCGTTAAAAAATCTATATTAGTCTAAGTGACTGCCTCTTCTTGGCTCCATTACAGCAAAAAGGCTGTGATCAGCAAACTCTTGTAGGGGGAAGTTGTTGATTGACGTGGGGCTGTGGTGCTGTCCTGGAAATCCTCTGGGCTTTGTGTTTCTTAAATTATTTGCACTCCTGGGTAACTGCCCCTGCACCAGATGGGGTCTTGACAGCGTGGCTTTCTGGCTCGGCTTCTGTTTGTTACAAACACATAAAAAGCAAAGGTTGGATTGGGTGAGACATACAAATAAACAAACAAAACCTTTCGTCATCTAAATATCAGCCGATTTGTCTCTGTTGGATTAATAAAAAAAAGTAATTTATATTTTATGAATGAGCTTCAAAGCCCCAGTGTGTTTTGGTGGTTAGTACGGTCCCAGAATTAGAAGCCAAGAGTAAAACTGTCTTCTTATTTTGAAGGAGAACTAAAAAAATCAGAACCGCAGATCAGTAACAAGAATAGGATTCCATTTTCTTGCAAGGGCTTCTCAAGAAGCTCGAGTCAGAGTGAATCGCTGGTGTCTGGGAAGGAGGCTGCTTACTGTCAGGGGCCCTGCCTTTGAAGCTGCAGCGACCGACCCGAGCTTTGGGTGTGTCGGTGGCGCTCGCTGTCCCCTGCGCCCCGGGGCCGCTGCAGCCACGCGTGCTCTCCACCGGGCTGTGGGCGTGTAGTCGCAGGAAGTCCTGCGGAAGCAGCCGCGCTCGCCGTCCGGCTTCCTCGCCCGCTTCCCTGTGCGCGGAGCTCCCCGCCGCGCCGCTTCCCCATCGCCCTCCCTGCGCCCTGACTGCACGGGGACCCGCGTCCTGCCCGCCCGCCGCCCGCCGCCCGCTCGGCCTTCCTCGCGTTCCTCCTCGTGCATCTCCCGCCTCCTTGCCCTTCTCCGCACTTTCCAACTTGGTTTCCTCTCTCCACGAACTCTTTCTCCTATCTGGGTTTCTCCTTTGCTTCCTCTTCTTCTGCTGCCCCTCTTGGATGTGACGCTCACATTTCACTTGCTTCTGCCTGCCGATCCCCAGATGGGTTTTTCAAACCCTCACTCCGCTTTAGATCTTCGGATTCACCTGTGATCAGTGTACCTGTGCAATTGACATGGAGAGACAGTCGCCAGTGGAGATAACTGAAGTTCTCGTTTTTCATGAGTTGAAAAAAAAAGAAAACGATTATGAGCCTTTCAATCAGTTACATACTTTCTCATACAGAGTTTTCAAGGAGCTGCTTAAACCTCTGTTTAAGCATACTCATTTTGAAGTATGTGTACTTACACAGACCTTCTCGAGTAGATGGAGGGATTGGATCTCCTGTATTCTCAGTCAGAAAGCTATGAATAAAATGAACACAAGAAAGTCATATGCACCAAATCACAATTCAGGTTATAATTTAGTAGTCTTCATAAGCACATGAAGCCTTTTTGGAGTGCCAGAGGCTTCTGTTTTATTTTTGGTGTTCTGGGAATTGAGGCCTTTATATTTTTCTTGAATTACAAATTTGGAGACAGTTGCTCTACATGGATCCCTATCAAGTTTTATCCCTCTCTACATTATCAAGTTTATTTTTAAATTAATTCTTTTTCGGGCCATGCTTTTTATATCCTTTCTGTTTCCTTTTCTGGAAGCCCCTATTATTATGGCCATATCATGAAACATCAGTACTTTTAGTAAACTTGCTCTTAAATTCCCTACTGCAAGAGATATTTAGTAAGGATTGAACTTTATTGATTCATATAATTTATATCCATTTGCTTTATTTTTGCCTTGATGGTTCCAGTATGCCTGACATGAAGAAAATAGTTGCTATATAGCTGGATCTGAGGGGTCCATTTTAACTTGTAGATGATAGGATTTCTATCTTGATGCCTTGGTTAATTTTAAAATTTTTTTTAAAAAAGGAAACTTAGATCCTCCTTTTTAACTTGTAACAAATTAACTTCTAGTATTGAGTTCCATAGGGAGAGTAATGTAAGTTGATATCGTAAATTGATTTCATAAGACAGTATGGAACTCAAGATGTTTGAAAAAAAGTTGACCCTTAAATATGTGAAGTGATTTAATACAACACATCTTTTAAAAGTCATACGTCACAAAGAAAATGATAATCTTATGATAAAAATGTCAACACCTACTAAACCCAATTATTAGTAGGCCCTGTTCTGTCCTCAAAATTCTTAACTGAATAATAACCCTCTTAAAACAAAGTACTGAAATCCCAGCACAAGGAGGACTGGTTCTTATACACAAATAATAAAGACTGAGTCTACCATACATTCTTCTTATTGTTGGAACCACTATTCCTGGAGTTTACGAGGTATTTGTTACCTTAGCGGTCATAAACATGCGTCACAGTATGTTTCAACCTTTTTGGTTTTGGTGTTTTGGTTTGTTTTTTTTTTTTGTCTTTTTCTATTATCTGAGGACTTTGTCCTCTTTCCAAGCTTATTTGTTCACCAGCTATGTAGAAAACAAAATAAAGACGTTTCAGCCATCTCAGGGCCATCTGATTGTCTGGAATAGGTTTATGTCCAGCTGTGTTCGGAAGATCCATAGGTGGTAGCTGTGTTTTCTTATCTGTGGAGTGGCTTTGTTGGAATAAAATCAGATTTAGAGTAAGTCTCTAACATCTCTAGTTTACAGCCTCCCCATCTATAGGCTGTGAGTAATATTACTTGGGCTCAGGTTGTGTGGCGAGGGGAAGAGTCAATTTAAATAATACATGTAGGGCTTCCCTGGTGGCGCAGTGGTTGAGAGTCCGCCTGCCGATGCAGGGGACACGGGTTCGTGCCCAGTCCGGGAAGATCCCCCATGTCGCGGAGCGGCTGGGCCCGTGAGCCATGGCCGCTGAGCCTGCGCGTCTGGAGCCTGTGCTCCGCAGCGGGAGAGGCCCCAATGGTGAGAGGCCCGCGTACCGCAAAATAAAATAATAATAATAATAATACGTGTAGAATGGTTTCAGTGAATGCCGAAGGGCTGTATGAATATTTATTATTATAATAATTATAATCATTCTGTTTCTAATCTTTATAATTTTCATATATCATTAACTATGGGAGTACTCATTAGACTGTTCAAAAATGGTATTTCTAAGGCCTTATGTTAACTTTTAACTTAAAGAATTATAATTAGGATAGATACAGAGCGGAATTCTAGCTGTCAGGTGTTATAGGGAAGTGTGGCATCAATTTATTCCAACAGACTGGCTGGCACTGGTACCTTGGAAAAATATATGCCTCAATTCATCAGTTCTTCTGTTTGGATTTCTGTTGTATAAACTTTGGTGTTTGAGGCCACTCTGAATTGTAAAAGTTCTTGAAAGAAATGTTTTGGGTTATTTTTTCACATTGTCCATCTGTGCCTTATTCTTTGGGTCATTAATGACCTATGCCATCATTTTTATTTTAAATTGCATTTGTACCGATACTTAAGTTTCATACATTACTTTTTTTAATAACATCTTTATTGGAGTATAATTGCTTTACAATGGTGTGTTAGTTTCTGCTTTATAACAAAGTGAATCAGCTATACATATACATATGTTCCCATATCTCTTCCCTCTTGCATCTCCCTCCCTCCCACCCTCCCTATCCCACCCCTCTAGGTGGTCACAGAGCACCGAGCTGATCTCCCTGTGCTATGCAGCTGCTTCCCACTAGCTATCTATTTTACATTTGGTAGTGTATATATGTCCATGCCACTCCCTCACTTCGTCCCAGCTTACCCTTCCCCCTCCCCATATCCTCAAGTCCATTCTATACGTCTGCATCTTTATTCCTGTCCTGCCCTTAGGTTCTTCAGAAACATTTTTTTTTTTTTTAGATTCCATATATATGTGTTAGCATACGGTATTTATTTTTCTCTTTCTGACTTACTTCACTCTGTATGACAGCCTCTAGGTCCATCCACCTCACTACAAATAACTCAATTTCATTTCTTTTTATGGCTGAGTAATATCCCATTGTATATATGTGCCACATCTTCTTTATCCATTCATCTGTCGATGGACACTTAAGTCGCTTCCATGTCCTGGCTATTGTAAATAGGGCTGCAATGAACATTGTGGTACATGACTCTTTTTGAATTACGGTTTTCTCAGGGTATATGCCCAGCAGTGGTATTGCTGGGTCATATGGTAATTCTATTTTTAGTTTTTAAGGAACCTCCATACTCTTCTCCATAGTGTATCAATTTACATTCCCACCACCAGTGCAACAGGGTTCCCTTTTCTCCACACCCTCTGCAGCCTTTATTGTTTGTAGATTTTTTGATGATGGCCATTCTGACCGGTGGGAGGTGATACCTCACTGTAGTTTTGATTTGCATTTCTCTAATTAGTGATGTTGAGCATCCTTTCATGTGTTAATACATGACTTTTTGAAAGCCAGAGATTTTGTCTCATACCTTATTACTTTTTGTATTCTTACAGAATTCCCCTTCAGAATTAATCACTGTCTTATTTGTAAGTAGGTTGCGGTAACTTGTTCAGAATGCATCAGACCCTTTCCTGAGGAGTAGTTTCTCACAGATAATATTTTGTGGTTCTCCCTGGACATTTTAGAATTTGTCATTTATTTTCCATATACGGGATATGTGCTGCATGATCATATACACTTTGTGAATAAAAATGATTTTTTACTACTGAGGTTACCCAGTTTTTCCACAGGAGAATAATAAATAGTCACATGATTTCATAGCCACTGTAGGTTGTATTCCATGGTACAGTGATTCTGAGGCATCATTTGCAACCAAATGTCCTAAGTTTTCAAGCTAAGTGTGTGTGTGTGTGTTTGTGTGTGTGTGTGTGTGTTTTCTTTTTTTTTTTTCCAAGAAGCAGACATGCTTTTAACATCAGCGGTAAAGATATTTGTTTACGAAATATGTCTATCAAAAATAACAAAATGATTAAAATTAATAAAGGTTTTTTTTCTTTTAAGGTTAGAAGCCCAAAGCATTTTCTTAACAGTGACACGTAAGATGCCACTTATATTTTCTAGGGGAAATGACAATGAACCATTAGAATTGTTTTTTATTTGATAGAAAAGAGATCTCTACTAAGAGCACTAATCCTAAATTTTTGTTGACAAGTGCTGCTGTCAAAAATTATATTTGGAATCAAAAATTCATAAGTTCTGACTAGGGGCTTGTATTGATGAGGTGACTTGAATTTCTCTGTTTGCTATGCAAGTTTTCAGATAATGGAGGAAGTTTTAGAAATCATTCAAGAATTTCCCAAATGGGACTCTCAGAGGGTCTGAATGATACCGAGTCTCTGCAAACTTCTTTATCATTTTGACACAGTTCCCTATTTATTTTGTGTTCTGCGCTACATGACTCAGTAGTTTCATATCTATATTTGTGTTTGTATTTTATATTGTATTTTGATTATTATGCACATATGTAGTGCTTGTTAATGTGTCTATTTAAAAATACTCATATTCCTTAGGCTTTGGAAATTAAGGAAACTGAAAATGGGACTTTTTCGTCTCCACGTCAGTTTTTTTCCTATACAGATCTTTAGTAACTGGAAGTCATTCTGTATTCTGGTAATCTGATAACCCATTTTGAAATGCTTTTGTTGAGCTCATCGTAATTCCATGTGATTCTAATGAAAGGCATGTGAAGGTAAAGATTGAAAGAATGAACCATAGTTGGTCCCTGTTAGAGACCCTGCTGCCGCTTTTGGGCCATCTTTAACCTGGCACCCACTTGTGTTTTTACTAAAACGGAGTTTTCCAAAATTTAAATGATGTCACATTTGAAAGCGATGCCAAGCAACAGTGTGGCAGTTTCTAAATTTTGTGAAGCTAAAATCCCTGGTTACAAGAAAGCATACATGTCACAGATGAGTAGTTAGTAATGACTTCAGTTTAACAGGAAAAGAGCAATTCCCATATGCTGATTCTAGTCTCAAACAAAGAATGTTATAGAAAGATTGCACAGTATTTAACAAGCTGTGAGTTAATGTGACAGTGTCAGTGGATCTAGTTCCAGAAGGATAATCACGTTACCATATTTCTTCAAAAATATTTAAGTTCTACAGCAAAATTGCTGCAAATGAATCCAGACTGTTCCCCACTGCACCCCATCCCCCAGTTTAGGCAGTAATGCTGAGTTTAGTTAAACAGATTGCTCAGGACTGCCTTAGCCTAAGTACCTGGATACGTAACTCTCATTGTCAGACTCTGAACCTCAGAGGCTTGCCTCCCATGTAAGGGAGACTGAGTATAGATGAGAGCGTTACCCTTTGAACCTTAAGTATCCAAGACTTGGTCTTCAGTACATCAGTTTATCTCTTCCTGAGAGCTACAACCCACTTGGAAATAGACTATATTCCTCCACATTGATGGACATCTTAGAAGTCAGGACAGTGAAGTAAGGTTGTATTGCTTTCAAACCCTTTGGAACACGTACTGCGGACAGTCTTTGGTTTGACTTGTTATCAACAGTTCATTTCCAAGGCCTTTTCCAGAGACTTGGTCTCTTGTATTTTCATATTGGCACTGTGATTTCTGTAGAGCTATGAGCTCTAACAAATGGGTGGGTTTAATTTTGAGTTGTAGGCTTGACTGTGTCCCTTTAGAGCTTAGAACTCACTCATTATTTTGCTGTTGCAAAGATTCTTAAAGGCAGGGATAGAGAGGAGCTGGGGAATGGGGTAGAGGGTCTTATTTCCTTCAGTGATTTAGAAAAAAGTGCATATTTTCTGTCAAGGGAAAAGGTAACCTTTTTCAAAATCAGAGAACATTGTTTTATCATCTTAGTCATGAAACTGTTTCTCTTTTTCCAATTGCCATGTATCATTGGATATTAGGAGAGGGAGGTACGTAAAATTAACAATCTATCATGAAGAATTTTAACAAAATGCCTTTTATAAAGGATGTTTATTTCTTTGAAAACAATTATAAACTTGATGATTAAATGAGATGCAAATATGATTATATTTAAATAATGTTTTCCAATCTTCTTATTGCTTAAGACATTCCCTGGTAATAGACTGTAATTAAGGCGTTCTGACTCTATAAATATACATTCTGCTACTACTGGGTATTAACTGCTTTAAGAAGTTAAGGGCTTCTAATTTGTTAAAAGAGACAATGCTTACACTGATTACCTCATGAAGTGACATCGGCGACAGACATTCTGCTGACACTCTTTGATTTACCCTTTACTTCTAGTACACAAACTGTTTAAGAGAGATGCTGACTTAAAGCAAAAAATTCAGTGACTTTTGAAAAAAGCGAAAACAAGAGAAATATAGTCAAATTTGCTTTTTTTTCTTTTTCCACCCCAAAATGTGTGGTTGACTGCTTTTTAAAAAAATCATATAATGACTGTGAATTTACCTGTTCAAGAAGTACATCTTGCCTCCCAATAGATACTGGCATCTTGATGTCAGTTTTCATTCAGAGTATGTATAGCGCCTACCCTGTGTACTGTCCACGCTAGGAGCCTGGAGTCTAGCAGGGAAGAGTAGAATGAAGACCAACAGTTATACCACATTGCCTTTTACAGTCTCTTGTCTTATGCATTTAATTTGCATCTGCTTCTCTTTTCATTTCCTTTAAAAACTAACTTTGTAGAATAGACACGTTACACATGTTTTACAGGAATAAAGACAATACAGGTAAACTCGAAGAGGATAAAACCTGGCTAGAACTACTCTTGATTGTGGTTTATATGCTTCTGTAATCCTTTGAGTGTGTGTGTGTAACTGTGTGTGTTTAAGCGTGTGCAGTTCTCTATTTATCCTATTCAACCTCGAAAAAGAAGCAGTTTTGCCAGGGGTTGTTTTTGGAAGTACAAGGAGATCTCTGCCCACAACTTTTTGCAAGCTCTATTACTTCAAACCTGTAACCTGAAATTTTCTGGCTAAAAATGCAGTGTGGCTTGTGCCTAAGGGTACCTTCCTGGCCTTAATACAGATTGTCAGGTCACCTTGTTTCATGCCCTGTGCTCGCTCTTCAGGTTTTCTGCTACAGTCTTAGAGGAATCGTTTGGAGTGGGCACAAAGAAGGCTGATCTCTGCCTAAAAGTGACCTGATTTTGGAGTGTTCCTACTTTAAAAACAAATTCCATCTGGATGTAGAAGGATGGGACACTTGAGTGGTGACCAGGGAGTAGTGCTGTGAAACAAAATTTTAGATGAATCTTTAGTACTTAAATCTGAGGTCTGCCAACTCTTCCTCTGGGTAGATCTGGCTTGAAATCTTTATTTCAAGGTCTGTTGTGTTGGGGTCTTCCTGGCCATGATTTTAACTACTGAATTCCATGGATCAGAATGTACTAGTTGGATCGTTACCGAGTTTCTGACCACGTTCTGAGTGAGTTCCCAGTGGGACTCTGAAGATCGGGAGATCATTTGGGAAGGCTTGTTTTTAAGTTACTTTGGAAAACTTCATAAAAGGCCGCAAGTCTAAGAACTGAAGAGTTAGAATGGAGTCAGGAGAAACAGGGCTAAAATAAAACACTAAATATGGGCAGGCAGTTCAGAAACAAACGGGTGTCAGGTAGCTAGGTTAGTTAGCTGATTAACTATTTTTGTCTTTTCAGTAAGCTTCAGAAGCTTATTCACTAAATTTCAGTAACTTCAGTAAGTCCACTCAACAGATATTTACTAAGTAGCACCTACTCATTTATGGGTACTGTAGTTGGTCATGAGACTATCAATATGAATGACCAAAGGAAAAATCGTCCAGGCAAGGATTTAAAGTTGGAAGCAGGTACATAAAATATTAATAACTCCCAATTTGAACTATAGAAAGATATAGTGACACATAAATGCTTAAATAACCCATATCATTAATGTCTTGCAAAGGTATGTCAGTAACCGCATCCTCTTATCTGAACTGGTAAGAAATCTCTGATGTTTTTTTAAAAATTCACCCTTCTTTTATGATCAGAGTTGAAGCATAGTTGATTGTCTTTGAAATACATAACATTCTTCATTTTTCACTTTTCTTCAACGAACACTTCACACAAGGTCTAGTTCAGTTTTCCTAATCTCTTCTACTTGGAAACTTCAAGTGGGTTCCTGTTTTCTACAAGTGCTCCAGCCTCATCAACTGGGATGCAAGATTCTGTCTTACTAACTTTGCAACCACATATTTTAGTAATTCAGACTCTTCCCTTGACATGTTTGTATTGGAGAGTAACCCTTTGTTTCTCTTACATCCTGTTTTCTGCAGTGCTGTTTTCTCTTCCCCAGAGCTGTGCATTTCTTATTTCTTCCTCAGGATCATCTTCACTCTCATCTCCCTTAAATGTTTCCACTGCTCTTGACCACATTACATTCTTTTATTATGAGTGAAATAAATAGTGGAAATAATAATAATACTCATAAAAATAATAGCAGACATTTAGGACCTAAGTGTTTGCCTCCAAAGGAATTATTGTTTGCACTGCTGATTTTGGTGCATAACCCTGTCTCATCCTGTATTGTTACTGAGATGCTTACTGTGAACTTTCTTTCTTTGATAGAGGGAGCTCGTTTCTTAGAAAGCAATAATTTTCTCTTAAAATTTCTTCTCTTTTTGGTGATTAGCAACATTGTTTAAAATATACTATGTGCTCAATAAATTTAGACTGTATGAGTGAATTAATTGATTAGAAATTTTAGTATGAAATGCCCATAAGCAGAATGTATATATGATATTCAACATTGCTGTGGTACTTTATTTTCCAGACTGATGAACCAGAATCGTTTTTTAAACCATTAATATTCTGCATTCATGGCAGAGTAAACAGGAACTTTATTGAGAATTAAATGTGAATTAAATGAGAATTAAATATCAAGCTTTTGGGAAGAGATCAGTTTTCAATAGATTATACATATGCACATAACCATTAGTATATTAACATATAAATGAACATAAATTCATTCAGAATATAATAGTCCTATTTCCAGGATTATACTTAATTGCTTATGATAAGAAACTATAGGAGTAGCGGCACCATCTTATCATATGGTAAAAAAATTGCATTGAAGTCAGAGACAGTATGTTTAATATTAAATTATTTTTATCTCAGTAATGCTTTTTCCATAACATAATTATAGAGAAGATTTATCCATATCCCAGTAGTAAACACTTTGAATGAAGAGTTTATCTAAAGTTTTGTGAACATGGATGATAAATGAATTGTGTACTCTTTTCAGAAAAATAGGAATTTCCCACAGGATTTATGCTTTAATCCTTTATTTCACGGAATTGAAAATTTTAACCAGACACCACTGAAACGGCTAACCCCTCAGAACCTCCTTCAGTTCCACTAAGAAGCCACATTCTCTCTTGAGGGAGAATGGCCTTTTCCACTTGCTCTTTCTCCTGCCTGACTCCCTTAGTTCTCTGCTCTCGGCTGGCCAGCTTCTGCTCTTTCAGTTTGCACTCATTTTTCCCCCCAGGACCCTCTCTTGTTATACCAGATCTGGATCAGGTACCTCTCTGTCCTGGTTTTCTTTTCTCTGGCTAGACTGGAAGCTCACGGAGGGCAGCCTCCCTGCTTGCCTCCTTCCCAGCTTCTTCTTAGCACCTAACTCGATGCCCGCAAAAACACAGGTTGAATGAATAAATGTGATGTTAATTTATTCTTCAGTATAAGTATCAGGAATCATAGCATATGGTCATTTTTGTCATAGTTGCACAAAAAAATAAGATTTAATGCTAAACGGGTACTGATGCCTGCAGATACACGTGACCTGGGTTGCTGGGAAAAACATTCTAGTAGTCGCTTGTTTGGGTAATCATTTGCAATTTTTTCATGAGAGTGAGGTGAAGGATGCACAAGGGGATAAATTATGAGACATTATTCTAAGTATAAGTTACTGAACCAGACTAAAGTGGTTCTCTTTCAAGCAATATTCTGGGTCATCAAAAAATATTCTTGAGTAGTGCTATCTTGTAACTTGTTAGCACTGTCCAAAGTATTTCCTGTATTTTTTCCGCCATTCATACTCTGAACTGTGGTCCTTACCTGCCGGAGTCCACCTCCTCTTTTAGCTCATTTGGACCATATTGATGATACTTTGTGAAGGAGAATTCCATGTTTATTTTCATAAACCAGGGCAGGATATTTGGGGACCTACAGCCTGTTTTTTTTTCCCTCCAGAATATGGTATACACTTAGTAGGCTACAATTTTCTTAGAGATTTCTGTCGTGTCTCACTTGTAATGTAATTTGTGCTATTTTAACCTTAAAACAGGGCATTCTTAATACTATAATAAGGTTAAAAGGACTGCATGTCACTCTCATGATATGTTAACTTTTTCATGAAGTCATTTTGATAACAGCATTTTATTTTCTGAATAGAACCCTGATTTGTAGCCTAAATAACCAAGGCATCATTTGCAGGTATGAGATAATAATAATATTACCAGATCCCAGTATTGTTTGTTCAGGTGAACTCTGCAGTAACCTTGATTTTGAAATAACTAGGTAAAACTGTCATTGTGAAATGTCAGGTGACAAAAAGTTCAAAAGAATCATGGAAGCAGTTAATTTTAAATAATACAACATAGTGACACTGTTTTCTAGGCATTGTGTTGCTCCTTTCTCAAACAGCTTTTCCCATCCATACCTCAACTTGTTTCCTGGAGTCTACAGGTAAATATATAGAGCATTAATGCTTTGACGTACAGGAAGCGTACAAAGCGGGGCCAGCCAACCAGTTCTTGTTCTGCTTCAACCAAAGGTTCTTAAGCTCATTTAGATGACTATATTCTCGGACTTTATGGTTCTCTTTGAGAAACCCCCTGAAATAGTCTTAAATTATCATATCACACACAAACCTGGAGCTATTTCCGTAGGATAAAATGTGATTGTATTATATGTCTGCTTGTACCTACAAAACAAATACTAAACGTCCCAGGAAATACATTTAAGAAATGCTGCATTCGAGTTTCTCTGTTAACGTTTGTATGCTGCTTGTTCATTCCTTTTGGAAGCCACGTGATAATAGAAGCCAAAGTCTTAAGAAAATATTAACCAGGTGGAAAGTTTAAAACTGATAGAATTTTACCTATTAACTTATCTTTTTTGTACAAGGTGAGAAACACCTATCATTGTTCGATGTGTGAGATGGAATACCTTATTACGTAGACTGAGAGCAACTACCTTAGATCAAGGTAGAATCTGCTACACTTCGTTTAAACAGGGCATTTATTCAGCCTTTCAATGTGTGGATTCTCTGAAAAAGCCACAGTGTTGTTTGATTGGCTGTTTTTCATTTATTCCAATCCAGTCTTCTCAGGTAAGCAGGTTACTTTAACCCCTTTTCAATTCCAGTTTTCCTGTTTGTTAAAATAGGGCGAATAGATTCCTCGCAGGTTTCAGTGAGGACTAAATGAGAAAATTATGTGAGCCAAGAAGCAAATGGCTGGTACGTAATAGTTACTCAACAAATATTTGTTCTCTTCCACCTTTCCTTAGCCTGTCTCTGTGGTCTTATGCGTGTCGTGTGTCCTAATGATACACTTAACAACTACAGATATGTGTCTTCGCTTTGCACCTTTCTGACACCCCTCCACTACAACCAGAGTCCAAGCCCAAGATCGCTCTCCTGTTTCCTTCGATATTATCTTTTCCTTTCTTAGGGTGTCTGTTGCTTTTTGCTCCTGTTTTTACCTCTGACCTCTTTTTAAACCTTTCACCCGTTCAAATCTCTTTTGCCCAGAACTCTTTAGGTTCTTCTCCCTTCGTTTCTCTTTTGTTCTTTCTTCTACTACTTTGTTGCCTACTTGGCACATCTGGGCTCTTTGTGCCCTGCAACTTGGCTTGAATGGTCAATGACGACATTCCACTCCATTGGTTGGCTTGATTTGCCCATAAAAAATATCAGCTGACAGGATTCCTCTCAATGTATTATGTACTCCGTGGTCCCTGCAGAGCAATTGCTATTTCACTGAAAAACCACACACACACTTTAACTTTTTATCTGAAAAATGCATAAATCATAAGTCTGTACTTCAGTGAGTTATTACAAAATAAATACACTTGTGTAACTATCTCTCATGTCAACAGAGACATCGCTAGTGCCCTCCAAGCCCAGTTGTTGTGCCCCCTCCTCTTCTGTTCCTTTCCTTCCCACAGGAGTTAATCACTCTCCTGACCGCTCACACTTCAGATTGGTTTTGCTTGTTTTGAGGCTTTGCGTGAGTTAAAGCACAGCATTCGTAATGCATTAAAAGTATGCATTCTTTTATGTCTGACTTCTCAGTCAACATCCCGTTTGTGAAATTCATCCATGTTGTAGTATGTAATTTATTTATTTTTATTGCAGCATAATATTCTATTGTATGACCACACATTCCATTGTATGTTGCAACTTTTAAACCTGTTCTGTTGATGAACACTTGAGTTGTTTCCAGTTTTGACAGTTCAAATAATGATGTTGTGAGCATTCTTGTGAATGTGTGTGTGTGTGTGTGTGTGCGCGCGTGCACGTGCGTGCAGTTGTGTGCATGCACACATTTTTAAATTGAACTTCTGGCTTTATGTCAGTCCAGATGCTTTAAGTTGCTAGGAGTCTGATCCAGACGTTTTAGACTTTGCTGTATTCTTTTATGTTCCAGTCTGTTCCTTTAAAAGACAGACATTTATTTATTTTTATATATTATGCTATTAGTACAGAATATTTTGAATTTTGGAATGTTAGAGGATACGTGGTGAAAAATTTGTAAATAAAATTATATATATAAATGCATGTAGTTATAGTAAATATTAATATATATAGTAAATACATTAAATACCATGATATTCACATATAGAATAGAAATAATCATGCAGATATATGAACTTGTAAAATTCATTTTACTGACTATAGTAACATTATTATAGAATTATTACTATATAAAGTGTGCTTAATTTTTAATGAACCTTCCTTTATGTAATTCAGTTCACAAATATTTTCAGTATGTAAATTTATGTAGACATATATAGGACCCGAATCAAACCAACATAGTTGTGTGAGTCACAGTTTCAAAAAACAAATTTAATAATTCTTATTTCTCACAACTTATGCATTTATTGCTCTATGACTGTGGATCCAGAACTATGATATTTGATTTTTGTTCAGCTTAAATAATGTCAAAATTAATACTTTGAGTCTCTGTATGTCTTGATTTGATTTGCTATTAATTACGTTAATGAGACAACTGTAGCAATATTCTAGTTTTTATTTTTGCGAGACTATCTAATGTCCAGAGATTCAGGCCTTCCTCGAAAAGATAAACACTAAGCAAAGATTTCTAAGTGTGCTAACATCCATCTATACAATAAGAACTTTTGTGAGTGTCTACTCTGGGTAGTAGGCTTGTCTCAGTGGGGAGGACCATGTTAGTAGCATTGAACTTTTAAAAAACTTGTATGTCCCTAGCCCCATTATGCTACTACGTTTCCCTCTAATAATCATTATCATAGTGTGTCACTGTTAAGGATGAAGTGTGTTGTAGCCTCTGAGAATCGTTGATAACATATAGATATTTAAATATATAAATTCATTTTTTATCAATTTTTATTAAGTAGTCACATACATGAATGGATATATATTACTACTTTGAATTGACATTAATAATATTAATGATGGTATTTTCTGGTCTGGAGGACTTCACAGTCTAGGGAGGTAGCCTAAAGCATAAACTCATAATTACATTGTGCGTTGCAAGCACTTAAAAAGGAGGTGTGCATACGTCGCCACAGATGATGGTAGAAAAGACTCAACTTTTGCTCAGAGGAATTGTAAAGACTTTGTAGAAGTGAATCCATTTAGGGACTTCAATAATTTCATAACCTTAGTGATGTGCTAGGTGTTAGGAGGAAAATTCAAACATTAGGATAACCCAGTAGTCCATGAGAATATTGGGAAGATGGTATATTTGCTTGACACAAATATAGAGCCAAGCAAGTACATCAAGTACATTTGATGGTAATCTTTGTAAAATGGTGTCTGGTAGGTTTTATTCTCTTGTAAGTTTCTTAAAGTGCTATCACTTTTATATCGATGAATGCATTGCTTAACTGTAGTTCATAAAAACATTAGGGAGTTTGTGAGAAATGCAGTGGTAAACCAATCTTGGCCCTAGACTCCTTCAGACCTAACTCTTCCATGTGCTAGGTCTGTGACCTCGGCAAGTTGATCTAACTTTTCTAAATCTTAGTTGCTACATCTGTAAAATGTGGATAATAATATTATCTTACTTAAAGAGTTGTTGTTAAAAATGAAAATCAAATGAGATAATACATTCTTGGCATAGTGTCTGGCTCACGGTAACAATACCATAGGAAATTTTTGATATTCACTAAAAATTTAGGTTATGATATACATTAACATTCACGATTGTGAACCTATAAAAGTCTAGTTCTGAATTTTGACTTCTTTCAAAATTCAGTAAGATTTTGAAGGAATTATTTGTAAAACACCTGAATCTGGAATTATATAAATATATATTTTTTTCCTTTACTCTGTTGTGACAGGTGTCCACAACAAGATTGATGGAGAAAAGAAATTACTAATTGGGGTGCAGGTGGTGAAAGTCTTTTCTAAAGGTGTGTGTGGGTATGTCTGTGTACGTGTGTTTCGATAGATTCTTAAGTTTGTATTGAACTTAAATGTGAAGATTGAGTAGATTAGCTATACAAAATATTTAATGAGTGAGCTAATTTCTGCCCTCACTGATTCTAGAGCCCCACTTATATGCATCATACCGCCGTTCTTTCTTGCTTGGTGAATGGTAGAGGAGGTGCTGTGGCGTCCACGAGTAACCTGAATATGTGGTCATCCTCTCAGACTTGGCCCTTACCGTGGCCTCACCACTATGTCTGACTCTGCATTTAAAATTAACTTCAAATAAATTCCCTGTTTCACATTTACTTTGGCATCTACCCAGCCTATTTCTATTTTTAAATTTATTTTTAATCTTTTGTTTTCATCTTTGGGGGTGGGGGAAAGCAATAGCAATAAAACAAAATCCAAGAGCCCATGAAGCAAGAGCTGAGAAGGGTGAGGTAGGGAGGCCGCCCTCTCTCTCTATATCGTTGCTCTTCTGCATCACCCAGAAACACGAACCAGACTCCGTTAAGCTATGCTAGAAAGGATGCAGTCACAGACTCAGTCCTAAGACACATGTTTCCTGACTGTGGTCCAGACACTGGTGTTCTATTCTTTATTATGGGTACAGATGAATCTGGAAGCAGAGGCTGAGTTTGGGGGAATGGGATTTATTAATAACCAGAGAGGAGCGTGTGGGCTAGACGTATTCTCTCCAGTATCTCTCTTTTTTTTTTTTTTTGCGGTACGCGGGCCTCTCATTGCTGTGGCCTCTCCCGTTGCGGAGCAACAGGCTCCGGTCGCGCAGGCTCAGCGGCCATGGCTCACGGGCCCAGCCGCTCCGCGGCACGTGGCATCTTCCCGGACCGGGGCACGAGCCCGTGTCCCCTGCACCGGCAGGCGGACTCCCAACCACTGCGCCACCAGGGTAGCCCCTCCAGTATCTTCAAGCAGTTGAGAACTACTGATGCTGTAAGTTCCCTCGGTGCAGTCCTGGGTCAGTTTCTGACTGCTTTCCACACACCATAGTTCCTTAAACTCCTTGCCATATTTCTGTTCCTAAGTTTAATCAGATACATTTAAAGTTATTATAAAAGACTGAGACAAATTTATTATACAAGGTGGTAGTGCTTTAAATTGATTAACTATAGTGGACAGCATTAGAAAGAATAACTGAAAAAATAGGACTTTTTAATGCAATGATATCTGTGTAAACTGTTTAGCTCAGAGATAACACTGGGCTTATATCCATACATGCTTATGCATATATGATTTGGACATTGGAGACCATAGTGTGCATTGATGTTTATCTCCTGCCTTTTTTTCCGCTGATGTTCTAGCATGACTCACCCCCTGCCATTACACATTCTTTTAAAATACTGAATCTAGATCTTTCATGATAATAGATCCTGATCTTTTAGAGTTGATAACCATGCTGGAAAAAAACCAAAACAAAACCCTTCAAAATTGTCAACTTCATATCAAAGCATCCTAGTTTTCTTGCCAAATTAATGATAGAATACTTATTTTGTTTAAAAACATTACCTATGCTTTTATTTACTATTTTAAAATATTACATATGCATAAGGCAAGAAGAGCAGCATCTCCAACTGTGCTCAGCAGAACATTAGTTTTGTTGGTAAGTGGTAGAATGTGACTTAAAGCCAAATGAGATTGGGAAATTCCAATCCAAATTGAACAGACTCCCTACTGTATAACTGCCAGGACTTTTCAGAGCTGTAATCGCTAATGCACACTGTGGATCTATGAAGAAGGGGTATAAAGTATTAGGCAGTTTCCATTAAACTTATTTTGACCAAGGAACCTCCTTACATTTCTCTTTTTGACGCTAATATCATGGAAAGAACGTAGAGAAAATTCTTGAATTTCTTGTCATCTGTGCTTAACTAGTTACCATAGTAAAATTCCAGATAGAGCCTAGCTAAATTTGGGGTGAGCATAGGCAGGGTCCAGAAATAATGGTTTATTCAAAAAAAGTTCCTACAGCTGAAGATCTCCAAGCCTGTTACCTACCCAAATTACGAAGGAATTCTGTGTTTACTTTATTTTTCCTTCATACGTAAAACTTTTCTCATCCTCGGAGTCAGGAAAAAGTGGTTTAACCTATTCTACTATCAGAAGTTGCTTTCCAGTTTTAAAATATTTCCCATTTAAAACAGGACCAGTTTTGTTTGAAAATTTTCAGTGTACTTAACAAAAGAGAAAAATGATTCCAACCTGTGTGTGTATAATTTGTTTTTTTGCTTTTATCAGAAGGGAAAATGATGCTAAGTTGCTTACATTAGGCATTTAGCAATAACTAGGGGGGTGTCTAAACCAAATTTCATGTCATTAGTGTGTATTCATTACACAGTGTGAAAGATATCTTTGTACTGTTTGCTAACTTAAATGAACTTTTAAAAATACATACTACACACGGAGATCAGCTCGGTGCTTTGTGACCACCTAGAGGGGTGGGATAGGGAGGGTGGGCGGAGATATGGGAACATATGTATATGTATAACTGATTCACTTTATTATAAAGCAGAAACTAACACACCATTGTAAAGCAATTATACTCCAATAAAGATGTTAAAAAAAAAAGAATCTAAACAAAAAAATTAAACTAAATAAAGATCCCTGGCCTCTTGGAACTTATATAGAGAGCAACATTCTGAACTTACTCTTAATTTCCTTTCATTGCCTGTATGCATTTGCTGATTCCTCGTGATATTTGTGCCTTACCTGGTAGGTACTCATTGGACTATTGGTCTCCGATGGATGAGACCTTTTAAGCTGCTTCCTTTGGTACCTTAGGGATGAGCAAGTGGTACCTTAGTGGTTTTCAAGTTACTTACCAGAGTTGTAAGCAAAAACTGTTGAATATGGTGGCACAAATTTATGCTCCCCATCACTTTGGCTATTTTATACACACACACACACACACACACACACATATATACACACACACACACACACACACATATATATATATATACACACACACACACATATACATGTATGCATTATGTTATGTATTATATATGATATTTGTTAAATATCATATTATGATAGATATTATATTTAACACATAGATACACGTGTGTTTAAAAAATGTATGTGTGTATATATAAAACCAGTATAAGCTCTCAATATCCTTCATGGCGATTGTTTTAATCTTGTGTCTAGTTTGGCACTCTTAAAAAAAGGAGCAAAAACTTTGCCTAATACACTTAAACAATGCTTTGAAGACTGTGAACATTCTTTTTGAATTGTCACGGGATGCATCTGTTAGAGTCACCATACTGTACATGTATGTTAATTTACCAAATGGATTGGCAGTGATTGACACAGATTTCTTATGGAAGGACACAGACAGCTGTAAGCCAGTCACATAGCTGGATTGAGGGAATAATTGAGATTTTCTTTACAATTGAATAACAGATTGGAAAATAGACAAAGCACCATCGATATATTAAAATTAAATCACCTTTAATATACAAAGATTTTTTTGGGCAAATGCTGGGAAGAAAGTCAAAGGCATTCCTATGGAGCACAGCACTCATTATTTTTGTTATCAGTAGAAATCTAATTTACATACAAATAAAATGTCAATTCCCATCATAACCATCAAGATAAAGAATTGCATGTATACTTTTCCATGCGCTATTCTTTTTGAATTTAAGTGCTGTGTTTGGCTCTTTGCCCGTGGACCAGTTGAAATATTCTCAGTTTAACAAAGAAGAAAGGATAAAGTTGAGCCTGGCCCATGCACACTTGCAAAGTCAGATTGGCCTGTTTGAATCAACCGTTGTCATTGTAGATTATTTTAATTATTTTTTTTTTCTTGGAGAGGAATGCAAAAGGAAAAATGACTTATGTATGGGCATTGAATGGTAACGTTTCTTAATTTGCTTAGTGAAATTGTAATCTTATTCAAATCAGAGTCTTTAATACATTTGCCTCTCACCTGTTATGAAGGGAAAAATAATGCCCTTTCTCTTTGATTTTCCATGATGTACACTTGCTCTATTTTAGTTATCCCATTTAGTGAAGTAGGCAGATGCTTCATTTTTTCAGATATATCCTACAGTTTCATTTAGACTTCTAGTATAAAGTCCTTAAAGGCAACCCCCCAAAATTTTTTTTGTAATTTTTTTATAAGAGTAAGTACTTAATGAAATTCTTTCTCTAAGATGTATATGGATACGTGGATACTCATTATGGCAAATATGACATTATTACTTATTTACCAGACTATCTCCTTTTACCTAGACTAGTACATTTGAAATGAGATATTTAAAATACAGAGAGCATAGCATGATGAAATAAAAGCCTAATAAAATGTGTTTGGGCCAGAATCAAAATTCTTTGAAATCGGATATCTAAATAGTGTGCATTTTATCTCAGAAAGGCTCGGGTTAGTTCTAGTGTCCAGATGACTGTTAATGGGCTTTGTGCTCTGAAGCATATGTTAATAGAAGTGATCATTATGGATTAATTTGATGTGAATTAATAAGAGATTTATTTGATGGGAGTTGTTTGAAGGTGATGACATTTAAATCTCAACAGGATTTAAGATGTCCAGAAATACCTTTAAAGATTCAGGAATAATCAATTCAGAGAGAGCAAATTAAATAGACATGGATAGCAAAGAACAGGATCTGACACTGGATTTATGAAGTTTGAAGCAGTTTACAGAAAAAGCGATCTACCATTGAAGTATTGCCCTGGAATCTGAAGAAACAGAAAACATTTAAACTCCTTCAACAATTCTTGGGTTTGTGAATTGGATAAACAGTGTTCTCTTGCATTTTATAGTTCACTTAAGCAATCTGATTTTGATCTGTATATATGGAGTAGACAGGATTCAAGTTTTTTTTTTTTCCCTAAACCAATGAGCAAACACATATGTTCTCTAAAAACTGAACTTTATATGTTGTTCATATGGAAGCTATCTAGTTTGCCATGAGCCCAAGATTCGACCTTCCTTTTATTTTGCTATCACTTGCTTAATTCTTTAAATTCTTTGTGGGGGACTTTTGATCAAAAGAAACAATTTGCTTTTCTTTTTTCTTTCTTTTTAATTTTTTAAATAAAAGCTACATGAAATGTGTAATTAATAACTCAGTACTCTTGGGCTGTTGATACAGACAAGCCTGGAAGAAACATATATTAAGGAGAAGACTATGATATCTTTTCTTTTTGTGTAAAGCTTTGATTTTAAACCCGTGAAAGATTTATTATCTGGAAAAACAATAAGAAAATGTCATCTGGTATTATATATTATGATGATAAGAGCTGCTACTTATAATAAAAATCATACTCAGCAGAATTAGAGATTGAGATCAGATTACATAGTCTTGCTTCCCTATCTTTTTAGTCTTGTTCAGGTTTTATATATATATATATATAAAGATGTGTGTGTTTATATATACGTGTGTGTGTATGCATATCGATACACACACACACACACACATATATGTATATGTACATACATGAGAGAGAGAAAGTATCAGTTGAAAGTGTACCTAGTTGAAATTATTGCTTGGAAAAGTACTCAAAAGTTTCAGCTTTTTTTAGAAAGAGGAGTTCCTTATAATTTTTTCTTTACTTTTGAAAAATATCCTTCCTCTCTTAAAATGATGACAAATAATAAAATGAAGTCCTCTTGCTGGATGTGTTCAGACATAGCTGTTGTTGGATATACATGTGTTGAATGGATGAATGAAAGTTGGAGAAAATGGAAAACAGTGAATGGTAGGTGTCAGTGGTATTTATGCTACCCTTAGTTGTTGATGGCTTAATATTTTGTAATGTTTCAAGAAAATTGGGTAAAGCTTTTCTAAGGTAAAACTAAAGTGCTTAAGCTATTAACCAGAACGAACCATCATGGAATCTTAGAGGCAGAGTGCAGGTTAGAAATAATTTATTGTAATTCCCTCATTATACGGATAAGAGAGGCTCTGAGAAGGGATAAGGGCTTGCCCTTGATTACATCAGCTGGTGATCTGAATCAGGTTCAGAAACTGGATGTGTGATCTGTGCACCCTTCTACCTTCTTAGGTTTTGATTCTTTTCTGTGTTTCGGGTCAAGATGCCACAAAGAACATAAGAGTTTATATCTCTTACCTTCAAGGAGTTTCTCATCTAATGGAAATAAATTCTTAACTTCATTTGCATTGGATGGTTGTGTGATCTCAGCTCTCTTTTTAAATTACTACGATAGTTGTTTCCTTTGGTGGAATAATTCATTTGATTATCTATGGCAAGGTTATTTGAACAAGGTATTTCATAAATGTATGTGTGTGTATATATTTTTCTACATACATATTTATATACATACTTATTTATATAGATGAAATAAAACTAAATAATAGTTTAAAATATCTGGATAATAATAGAAAACTTAGATTCCTTTTGCTGTGAAGGTGCCATTTCGGGAACATAAGTCACAGTCATTTATAGAAAATTTTTTTAATAGTATATTTAAGCATTTTAATCAGTGAGATGATAGTCACCAGAATTATATTTTAAGCTCTAATGCTGATTGTTTCCACTGCGTAAACCTGTCTTAGCGATACTGTAACACAGAAATAGTGCAGTACGCTATTGCTTTTTTCTAATAAATTCTTCTACCAAAAATGCAAAGAAAACTTACAGATTTAAGTTTTAGTTTAGGAGGAGATAACAATAGAAATTGAGATTTTTGCAAATGGAATGTCTTATATCTCAGTAATAAAAATTAATACAGTTAGAGCATTTTTAGGAAGCTAAATACGTTTTGAACCTGCTTAACAATCTTGGCACGTAATATGCATTCATGTGTTTGTACAGGTGGAAAATGATGTGAATGTGGGAATGCTCACTGTTACCCTCTGGTCCCCTAGCCAGCCCCCAGGTCAGTTTTTATCTCATAATTAAATAGAGCACTGAAGTTGGCACTTTTGAGCCTTGTAGTACTCATTTAGGTTCTTCAGCTCCTCCTTGCCCAATTCACTTTTCGTTCATTTTTTGCCCCATTGTCTAAATGGTTGTCTATAGTGGACCTTCTGTAACTGGCATTTTGAACTTTTGTGGTAGTCAGTGTGAGGGATATCGCTGTACAATAGAATGAAAAAGTTTAAAACAGAGTTGGCAAAACTCATGAGTAAGGCTCATTGATGTGATTATATATATTTATATATATATATATATATACATACACACACACGTGTATATATGTAGTACATCTGTTCAATTATATTATGACCATTAATGCAGTATCTGCCTCAATAATTTCATTCAGATTAAAAAAAAGAGATGATATGAGGATGGTTGAATGCTGGTTCAGTCATAGCTTTACAATCTTATTTATCAAGAGTGAAAATATGACTTAAAAATAGCTAAAAAGATAATACATGTTATAATATGTAATGTTTCTGTAACTCTTGGTAAGGCAAGAGTTAGATCTGATGCAAAATTCCCGATGGCATTGAAATAGCTCTTTTCTCAGCCTCGTGGTATATGTACACTGGTACTGGGAGTCTGGAGGAGACTAGTTATGGGTACCACTCCATGTCTTTAGTTGTGACCGTGCAGTTAGGCAAGTGCACTTTGTATCTTTTCCAGAAGCAGGCCCCCTCCATGATTACTAATTAAGATGTTTTATCCCCACCCCAGAGTAGGTAAGTATTGTGTACCTTAAGGTTCAGGGGGAGTTCGAGGTTAACTAATTTTGTCAGCAGCACAGTCTGCTGTGAAAATGACTTCTATAATCTTTTATATCATGTTTCTCCTTCTCCTGTTGCTTTATTAAAACCCAGGGGAGGGAGAAAATCTTGCCCAAGATTTACTCATGCTTTTATCAGGTATCTTTCCAGCAGCTTGCGGTGCTGGCATGTTAATGTGTTTTAGGTGTGATCCATTAAAATTGTTTACATCATTTAGGAAGGAAAATATGTTTTGTTTTGTTTTGCAGATGTACAGATCAGCTCTCAAAATGTCTTCTGTGTCTTCTGAGCGTCTTCTAAGACAATTGCATTAACCCTCCTGCTAGTTGACTAATAGAATTAATAATTGTAAAAAAAGCACTATAAAGCCACATGCCTTATGAAGTCAATGCTGGGTATGATTTTACAAGTATGTGATCTATTTTTTCAAGTGAAATTGTTAACTGGAAAAGTTTTTGGCACACAGTACAATGTCATGCAATCTGTTATTTGTCTTAGAGATAATAACTTGAGGGTGGGTCTGGTCTTACGGTATCTAACTTATGAGTTGCTAGGGGAGTTTCTTCCACTTAGAAGTATTGCGAATGTGCTTATATTTACATAATATGTCATTCTGAAAAATTATAGCGATGTAATTCCAGTAAAAAATTATTTTTTCTCTAACTACTTCAAAGTGTAGTCAACTAAATTAACCATGATTTTTTTAAAAGCAGCTAAAAAGAACATGCCCCTTCCCCCCAGAACAAAAAAAAATAAAACCCAAATGACCTCTCTGATACTTCTTTGAAGTTTTAGCAGTTTAACATTCTTTGCAATGTATATTATTAAGGGCCCTATTCAGTGAGTCATATGGCTTGTAAAGGTCTGTCCTTGGGTGAAAGAATGAACTGAAATTTGAAAGGATGATAATTTAATCAAATTATATTTTCTCTCAGTCACTATAGATGTTGGTTGAGTAGTTTTTAAACTATGACCCATTACTATTCTTCATGATGATAAATCAGCAAGATCCAACTTTTTTGTTCTGGAAAATACATTAATTTTTTTCAATTATTGACATATTTATATCTGTTCATTTCTAAGTATTTTGTCTTAGTTCCCTTGCTGTATAAGATGTCGCTGTTTTTCTCATCTCCTTGACCTTAATATATGGGCATAAACCGTTTTCTTTTCATTTGAATGGAAGGATAATCTTAATGAATTGGATTATTTCATCCTTTTTTCTTCATGAATCCTGCCTTTCATATAGGTTTTTATTTTTTCTGTGTAGCCTTATTTGTTTCATCTTGGTGCGTCACTGTTAGATTTTATTTATATGATGGAGGCAATGTTAAAATCCAGTGGAAAAACAAACAAACAGGAAATTCTGGAAGGAAATGCATGAAATGCGGTACCAAATCATCACATTTTTGTATGCAGGAATGACTGATACTCTATAAACTAGTATTTCCTTTTCTATAGGCCAAGTTAAAACAGTACATTTTTGACTCAAACTCTTATATTTTAGACTGTAACTTATTTCTTTTAAGCTTCCCTTTTATTCTTTCCCTTTTAGTTTTCCCTTTGTTGACCACCAGTAAAATTGCCCTCCAGTCTTCCATGTGTTGGTACAAGTTCCCAAGTTCTGGCTGTTCTGACAGAGGAATAGAGGTCTAAAATGTCAACAGCAACAGATAAGACATTAAAATGCAAACATTAGGGCTTCCCTGGTGGCACAGTGGTTGAGAGTCCGCCTGCCGATGCAGGGGACAGGGGTTCGTGCCCCGGTCCGGGAAGATCCCACATGCCGCGGAGCGGCTGGGCCCGTGAGCCATGGCCGCTGAGCCTGCACGTCCGGAGCCTGTGCTCCGCAACGGGAGAGGCCACAACAGTGAGAGGCCCGCGTACTGCAAAAAAAGAGAAAAAAAAAAAAAGCAAACATTAGAAGATAGATTAGTTAGCCAGTGTTCCATTTTTTTTCTAACGATGGTTACCTTAGTTAATTTTAGGAGCTAATGGTAATGACACCAAGGTGAAGACCATACTCCCTCCCTTGCCCCCACGCCGGGCAGGTTTACACGCCTCATGACTATCACCTTCACTGGAAACTCCAAATGGTTTTTCTTTTGGTTGTTGTTCTCGTTCCAAGTGGGAGATTCTGTGGATATTATGATGACTAACATTCTTGGTGTATAAGAAGAGCAATATACTCTCTTAAGTACAGTTACACTATTTTTGACATTATTCAAGAAAGTGAATTATTACCTTGTAACTGATTCCTTATGCTGTATCTAGTGCATTATCTTGGTTCAGTGGTTCATATTACACAAATTTTGCTTGACCAGCTTTTCAGAAGCGAAGGTTTACCCATATATCCAAAGCCAGTGTGGTTCCTCAGCACTTGTGGGAGATTATAGATGAGAATGACTAAAACATGCTATTAATTTAGATTTTCTAAGGACATTTTGGATAATCATGGTGTAACTAACTCTGTTAAATTCGCCCCTGTGGTAGCGTCAGCTAGTAAATAAGGTGGATTTTTCCAAGAGACAGTTGGGGTGACGACGTACATAGCCCTGGCAGTTTTTCGGCTGGAGGATTAAGGAGCACAGGCCATGAAAGTCAGTTCTCCACAAGCCTTTGTTACTGCATTCTTTTATCGACACTGTACAATTTGTTTCTTATCTCCTTATACCCTTAGAATTCTTATTCATTAGACTCCCCACAATGTTCTTATGTGGACCCTACCTTGAAAGGCACAGTTGAGCTAGCATGTGAAGGTGAATCATAGGAAACTGCTAACAGTTTGCCATGTTGAGCTACGAAGTGGCAATGTCACGTGGTTCAATTGAATATTTTACTTTAGTCAATTTCCAGTGTGCTCCTGATGTTGGGATTGGTACTGTTTCCACCATGCTGTGCCTAGAAACCCTGACCTTAGGTGGGTTCTCATCATGCCAGATGGAGTCCTAGTAAAACCCAACCTGGCCACTGTGATGTGTACCAGGTCCCCCTTCTTTCAGGCAAGTCCCCCAAAGGGGGCTTAAAGTAATTTATAGGTACGGCGGAGATAAAACATTTGTTATCCTCCATTTCTGAAAGTAAAGGGGCAGTTTTCACTTTGTTTATAACATGCTCTTTCTGTCTTTTGACTATGAGGATATTTTGGTTGAAACTATATTGATACCTTGGTCGCACAGTGTGTAACAATATCGAGTTTCACTTTATAGTTTGTATACACATCTACGTATCACAAATAAACATGTAATATACATTCTATAAACATAAACAGGTGTATATATTCTATAAACATAACGTGTACATATTACACATAGTATATAACACAGATAAATATAGAAGCATTTATCTATCAACTCTTAAGAAAGAAGCTGAGCAAAAAATATAATTGGCAGCCAAGGTTAAGTAATAGGAATGATAGAGCTAGTAATAATAATACCTTGGTATTCATAAAACCATTTAAAAATAACAAATGAGCCACCCTTTGTGACAAAAATAATTCTAAATGTAAATCGTTGGCATCAGTCTCAAGTTTTTGCTATTTTTTAAAAAAAACAGCAGATTTTTTTTTCCTAGAGAACATTTTTTATTATGTGCCTTAAAAAAGCCTTGAATAGAGTAAGTAAAATGTTCTAGATTAGACTACATGCCTGCAAATTTCAACTAACCCCGTATCTTCCTTTTCCTTGTTATTTTTACAGATATGGTCCGGAAAAAGAACCCCCCTCTGAGAAACATTGCTAGTGAAGGCGAGGGCCAGACCCTGGAGCCTGTCGGTACAGAAAGCAAGGGATCTGGAAAGAACAAAGAATTTTCTGTAGATCAGATGTCAGAAAACACGGATCAGAGTGATGCTGCAGAACTAAATAATAAGGAGGAACATAGCTTGCATGTCCAAGATCCGTCTTCCAGCAGTAAGAAGGACTTAAAAAGCGCAATCCTGAGTGAGAAGGCTGGCTTCAATTATGAAAGCCCCAGTAAGGGAGGAAACCTTCCCTCCTATCCACATGATGAGGTGACAGAGAGAAATATGTTGGCTTTCTCATCTCCAGCTGCTGGGGGAGTCTGTGAGCCCTTGAAGTCTCCTCAAAGAGCAGAGGCAGATGACCCTCAAGATATGGCCTGCACCCCATCAGGGGACTCCTTGGAGACAAAGGAAGATCAGAAGATGTCACCGAAGGCTACGGAGGAAACAGGGCAAGCGCAGAGTGGTCAAGCCAATTGTCAAGGCTCAAGCCCAGTTTCAGTGGCCTCAAAAAACCCACAAGTGCCTTCAGATGGGGGTGTGAGACTGAATAAATCGAAAACCGACTTACTGGTAAATGACAACCCAGACCCGGCACCTCTGTCTCCAGAGCTTCAGGACTTTAAATGCAATATCTGTGGATATGGTTACTATGGCAACGACCCCACAGATCTGATTAAGCACTTCCGAAAGTATCACTTAGGACTGCATAACCGCACCAGGCAGGATGCTGAGCTGGACAGCAAAATCTTGGCCCTTCATAACATGGTGCAGTTCAGCCATTCCAAAGACTTCCAGAAAGTCAACCGTTCCGTGCTTTCTGGCGTGCTGCAGGATATCAACTCCTCAAGGCCTGTTTTACTAAATGGGACCTATGATGTACAGGTTTGTGCTTCGTATTGTGATCTCTTTGTACAGAAAAAGTTGTTAGTAACGAAATGTGAATTTTCACATGTTTGTTAAAATCAAGCTCCCAGTACCAAAGGGGTAGCCTGCTCAATGGAGCAGAAGAGACAGACGCACTCTGTAGCTGTTTCATCCAAATGCGTATTCAGAGTTATCTTTAGCCTCTCATCATGGAAAATAATCCCAACATTTCTATTAGGCTGGGAAAAGTTTTTTCATGGAATTAGCTTGGCTTCATATTTCTGGACATATTTCATGGTAATTTGATGTTTTCAGAGTCTTCCAAAAATGGCACTAATCTTTATGGTTCTACATGATAGTAATTCATGCTTTGTTCTAGTTTTAGATTATAAATCTTTTGCTATAGCCTTTACTTCAGGGAGGGTCTTTCCTGTGTCTTGGTTGAGGATTTAATTTTACACTCTGCCAAACTGGACCAGAGTTGGGTCACACTGATGGTTGCAGAGATGTACTACTGAAAAGGCAACATAATTGCAAATGAAACTTTGGAAATAAAATTTTAAAAATTGATTTAAAAAGAAGTCAATGTGAGTGTAAGTACTAGGGACACCAGAATGACCTTGGTGTGGACCAATAAAGCATTCCTTACTGCGTTTAAAGGAAATCATAATTTATGAAAACATTTAGTAGTAATTTAGATTTCCACTTTTATTAAAACTGGCATACCTTTTTGATCTACCCCTTCTGTGTTAGCTTAAGGCATATGTGAGATAAAAAAAAAAAAAACCCTACCATTTCAAATAGAATGAAATGCAGAACGGACTCTTAAGTAATGTATTCATTTCATTTTAGCAATTTTAGTATAGTTGAAACGGACAATCAGCTTGAGAAAGTGTATTAGTTTCTGTTACAGTCTGTAGATTTTTATTGTATTATTAGGCCAGTGATTTCAAAACATATTAGGTTTAATATTAACCTTCTTTAGGAATGATTAGAAGAAGTACCTGAGAACTAATGAAATCTCATCACACTTATTTGGCCTCCTCAATCCCTGAAAATATCAATCATTTTTATCAACTCAGTAGCTACAGCACATTTGTTCTAGACCTCTCTTTTGACCTAGTGCCAATTAAGAAAGACAGGCGAAGGGGTTATAAATAACAAGTAGTGAATATATTTTGCAATACTTGTAAGAAGGATCAGAAGAGAAATTTCCAAGTGCTTTAAAAACGTCAGAATGGCAATCTTTTCACTTTAAGGGAGATAAAGAAGAACTCTTAAAAAGCCAGTTTCATCTTTGTAAAGCTCTCAAAATTCCATCTTACTTTGTGAATTTCCACAAATAGAATGATTTCTGTGGTGCAGCAAATTAAGCCAACATAGTTATTATGCATGAAAGCTACATGCTTTGAACTGCTGTCTTATTAGAGATCATTTCACTGGCTTGTGTCAGATACATTCTGCTGTCAAACTATGATTGGAAAGCAAATACGTGTTTTAGATAAAAGGGTTAGAAGTGAATAATGTCAGTATGTGAAATGGTGTTTTATAATTAGCGAGGAATATGATGTTAATACCTGGATTTCCGGCCGGGGTTTCAGTTTGTTCACTCTGGGGACAACTTCTGAGGGAAGCTGATCTGGGCTGTCAGGAAGGCTCTAAAACGAAGATTACTAAGGGCCTATAGTTTGGAAGAATTCAGATTTTTAAACACACTTCCATTTCCCCCAAACAGTTATTTGTTAGGTTCCTAGTTATTTATAGTAAAGTTTATGTTTGGGTAGAACGAGCTGGACACTTTTCCTGGGCAGTGATTTTAGAAATAAAACAGATGTGGGAGCTGAGTTTGAACTAATAGAACTAGAAATAAAACAGCTGATCCTAGACTCTGCTGTCTCCTAAATCCTCGCAGCAGTGCCCAGTAAAGAAGACAGAAATGGTAGGAAATCGCACGGAGGGAGATAATCTTGTTAAAATCAATTTTTTTTTCCAAAGAGAAATAATATGGCTAAAAATAGAAAACAGGGATCTATGGAAAAAGTGACTGATTCTTTCGAAGAAACAATTGGAGAGAGAAAAGAAGCCTAAAGAGAGTTAACTTTCTTCAGTTTGGGAAAAGCACACGAAATGTACTTTAGGCCAAATGTTAATCTTGAATACTTTACACACACACCAGATGTTGATGCAGAAACATGTCTGAAGATAAATAACTTATTAATATTTTTATGCTGAAATAAATATCAGGCAGCTTTGCTATATGCGTACATTGAATAAAAGCGCATATGAAATCCCCCTTTTTCACCCGCATATGTTTGTGTTGCTGAAATGCCGTTTGAGAGGTTCTTTCCTGCATGTGAGCTGTGTGGAGACTAAAAGCTGTGGGAAGTAAAATGCTGACTTCAGAATTTCTTTAATGCAGTTTTGTCAGAAATTGATAGCGAGTTAATGGCTTGTGTGTATTCTGATAAAGATGTTGGTAAATACGGGGATTAAAGACAAATAATCATTCCATTCCAGGAATTATTGATACCAATCTGTAATTTAAGCTAGTTGAAGTAATAGATGAGCGATTCATTAATCTTTTTCAATTAAACTTTTTTTTTTTTTTTTAACATTCAGGACAGTTGGTGGTTAATGATAGATTTATGACATTTTAGGCCAAGAAAAAAGGAACAGAAGCCAGAAGTAGAGGACTTAAGAACTCTGTGGCTTTGATCTATATTTTGGTTTGGCATGGATGGTTTTAAATAATTCAAACTGACTTGAGTGCAAACATGAGATATACGGTTGGGGAAAAAGAAATAATTTAAACAAATTTTAAGATTTCTAGTTCCAGGTTCAGATTATTTGACCTATATTGAAGTTAATATAGGAAGTTTTGACATGCTTTTACTGACGGTATCCACTTCTGTGTAAGTTTTATTACACATCATGAAGTCAAAGAATTACAAATTTGTAAAAATAGTGTCAAACAACGTTTCTTTGTCCTTCATAATCGACAAAGCCCCGGCCAGATAATGGAGGTCATTTTAAAGGGCCATCATAAAATCTGGACAGTCATTTCTGAGTCTGTTGAATTCAGATCCCTCACACACCATGAGGTAGCATACCCAGCCCTGGAATCAGAAGAGATACAGACCTTTACCAAGAAGAAATAAGGAAAAATATAATGGCTAGCTTAGGACTCATTGACTTGGCCCGGATGTTAGTTTCTCAATTTTTAAATTTCCCCTGCGTGTTTTATCAATTATTGTGCTTAAAGTTTTAAAAAGAATGGCTGTGGCATGGTGGCTAAGCCCTTCCTGCAATTTTTACTACCTGTATTCAGCCCTTGAGGCTCACGTATAGACTGATAATAGGACAAGAGATTGAGTTCTTCAGAAAGTAATTACAGCCTCTTTCTTTCTAATCTGCTTTATCATGCTTATATTTAAACCATCGCTGAACGGAGGCCTGCATTGTTAAACTCGGACTTTGCTGTTTCATTAGGGCTTAATGTGTGGTGCATTAGGGTGTTTGCATCATCTTTATGGGGGAGCTCTTAGCCCTCCGATCAAGTTATAAAAGTCGGAGTCTTGTCAAGTTGTGCTTCCCACGGGAAAGTGTTTAAGCTAGCCCAAGTTTATAAATGCTCACAATGTATATGGTGCCTTTTCATATTAGGAAACCTTTCCTGTTATTCTGCATTATTCAGGCCTCTAAGAAGGGAGCTACAGGATGCCAGCTATTAAATTCATTTTGGCCCTGAATGAAATTTTAAGGTTAACAGAAGAAGCTCAGTGATTGTCTTGTGTTTGAGCTAGGAGCACTGAGTGTCTGTTTTATAAATATTTTGTATCAGAGTTCCACAATATGTCATGTTAGAAGCAGGAAGAACAGATTTTTTGAGCTAGGAAGTCATCTTTTGTGTTTGTATTTTCAATATATTTAAGTCCATGAGCTTTATAGATTCTTAACATGTGCCCGTACATTCATGTGAACAGGGGGTTACAGTTTGGTCTGGAAAAAAAGGAAAATCCAGAGAACGTTCATCTCATTTTGGTCTATTTTGAATTTTCTTGAATTTTAGCCTCCAAATATTTATTTTTTGCCTCGCCGTTTCCTTTGATCCTGGAGCAGGAGGGAAGCTGTAGATCTTAGCAGGTTCTGTTGCTTTGTTCTTCTGAGTTGAGGACAATTGCTCTTTAGAAACGCTGGTGAATGAGACTTGAATCACTTCAGACTCTCTCTAGAGTATGGAATGTTTGGCATATGAACCCGTACTTATTTTCAGGACCGTGTCTCTTTAACAAGTAATAAAGTGTGCAAAATAAAACATATGCTCACCCTAAGGCCATAAAAGCAAAGCAATGTTCTGGCATTTACCAGGTTATTTTCATCATGAAGATAGCCGAGCTTTATAATGTAGCCACCCGGATGGAATAGTTTGACCATCTTCATTAATCCTTTTACCTGCATGATGGTTAAATCTCCATTTGGCTTTGTTACAAGAGGGTCAGTATGATAAATGTCAGTCCCTCTTTGATTCAGTCTATTTGCCATCGTTTAGAGAACATGTATCACTTTCTTGAATATCCGTATTTCTCTCTAAGCAGAATGTTTAGAAGAAGGAATCATGGTTATCAGTGCATTCAATCGAATTTAGCATTATTCAACTCAATAAAAATTTTATCTCCACATGGCATGTTCTGCTAACCATATCACGTCAGCAGATTATTCAGTGCTTTTTGTTTCTTGGGTCATTGTAATTATAGCATATGTACAGCTGTTGGAAACACGGATACATAAGTAGTATGCTAACAGGAAAGTGGGAAAAAAGAGCAGTTCTCTTTCATTTTCTGATTTCCTTCCTGGAGTCTGTGTCTGAAAATCGTTAGACCATAGACCTCTTGAATTCTTCATCATATGATTCTAAAGTTTAAAGTCAATGTTATGCATGTTTAGAATATCAGAGAAGACCGTGTTTAATTTTAATTGGAAATCAAATATAAAATTTATTTTTCTGTATTACTTTAAATATTATCTATCCTTCTTTTATTTTTTAGCTTCCGTAATCAAAATTACACATATGTCCTGTTTTTTCCCCCAATTTTGGATTCAGTCCTAATAAGAGTTAGCATTTATTAAGGGTTTCTTACGTGTACATGTAGATCTAAGCTCTTTACGTGTATTAATTAACTCATCTTCATAAAAACCTTTGAAGTTGACACTACTATTATGTCCATTTTAAAAAATGAGGAAACAGACATAGAGGGATGAAAGTAACCTGCCCAAGCTCACAGAGTTGAAGTGGGGTAAAGGGGGTGTAAACCAGGGTCAACAGGCTACAGAATGTTGTCTTCACACCCACCATAATATATGGCCTTCCCAGTTGTAAGACTGAGTTTACTGCAACTAGAAAAGCAACGGAAGACAGACCAGCCGCATGTAAGGGAGGTGATATAAGACTGGTACACCAGGGCTGTTTGATGCATACTCTGTGAATTGCATTGAATTTGGGGACTTCAGTGATTTCTTTGAGATGATCTCTTATCCAAACCCTGGAGTGTAATGCTGCCTTATTTGAGCTTACTAGCTTATAATTGAAATCATTGAAAAGAGAATTAATTTTGCTGATTTGTCTTTTCTTAATTACTGTGATTCATTTTCACTGGTACTTTGGCTGCAGAAACTAGTTCTGATAGAGTGCATCAGGGCCAAATTTTCATTTTATCAATTAAGGATGAAATGTTTTATCCCCACATTAAGGGACACGTCATCCATGTATTTGATTTACTTCACAGCCCCCTTGTTTGAAGGACTTCGTTTTAGGATTTTATGATTCAGTAGATGGTCTGAGCATCGTATTCCCCTCTTTTGATTACTAGGCACAATTTAGGTTGGTTTTTCTATGAAGATTCAGTGTTAAGGAGATGCACCCAGCTTCCATTTATGTTCTCCAAGGCTGGGTGATTAAGGTTTTACTCTTTGCCTTTGAGTAAGTAATGGAATGGGTGTGGAGGCAGAGGAACTCAGAATACTTTTAGACTGTCTAACTTGAGTGTACTCATTCCCCAGCCATGCTCAGAGCTGTGTGAGGTCCCCAGATGCTGAAAGTGAAGAAACTGGGGACTACCATGAGGGGCTTGAGAATTCAAAGAGAGTCTAATTGTCCAGCCATTCTCCTTTAATATTTAGATGACCTGTTGATGTAAGATAAAGAACACCTGCATTCTTTCATGAGTCCAGTAACATATTGGGAATCTTAATAATAAACAGTTGTTTGTTCTGAGACCTGTTTTGCCAGCTGATGGGCAGGTAGCTCCACCTCGATTTTCCAACTGGCACCTCAAAGTCGACGTGTGTAGAAGTAAAGTTGTTAGTTCCTTCCCTAAAACAACTTCGTGTTCCTCTCCTTTTTTCTAGACTCCCATTTTCAAGTCAGTCAGGCCGGAAATGTCAGTTCTCCTGGATGTCTTTCTGATTTGTATCTCTCTCCAAACGATGGAGTGATTTGTCCTGTCTTTCCTTCTTTATTCTTTCCCCGTCACCACCCTTTTTTGTTTATTTTATTTTATTTTATTTTATTATTTATTTTTGGCTGCGCTGGGTCTTTCTTACTGCGTGTGGGCTTTCTCTAGTTGCGGCGAGCTCGTTGCGGCGCGCAGACTTCTCACTGCGGTGGCTTCTCTTGTTGTGGAGCATGGGCTCTAGGCGCGTGGGCTTCAGTAGTTGTGGCACGTGGGTTCAGTTGTTGTGGCTCGTGGGCTCTAGAGCACAGGCTCAGTAGTTGTGGTGCACGGGTTTAGTTGCTCCACGGCATGTGGGATCTTCCCGGACCAGGGCTCGAACCCATGTTCCCTGCATTGGCAGGTGGATTCTTAACCACTTCCCCACCAGAGAGGTCCCACTCCGCCCCCGCCCCGCCACTGGCACCACCCTTAATGTTTACTTAGTAAATTCTTAGTGGCTTATTTACTTATTTACTTTCTCTTTCTGTTCCCTTCTGTTCTTTCTCTTCTCATCTGCTCTCCCTTCCTTCCTCCCCCTTCTTGCCTTCCTTTGGTTTCTGTTTCTTTCTGTTCTTTTTCCTCCCTGCTTCCTCTTTATCCTTCCTTTCCTCCATCTCTTCTCTTACCCATCCTCCTTCCCTCCCTTCCTTCCTTTCTTTAATTTTTAAAAATTTCACTTAGAGATCTGTCTTCCTGTGTTCTGTAGGAAGTATAGGTCTACTTTCTATAAAAAAAGTAGATCGTTTTAATTATACTTGTGTAAGTCAGTGTAGACTGTCCATTAAGACATCACTTTTCCAAATTCTCTCTCACCCCCGAACTTCCTCCACATTTCCTGAAAGCAACTTGCACTGTTTCATCCTCATTTATGCTTTACTCATTTTGTTTCCTGCACCAGAAAAACCTTTCTGAGATCACTGCCTTTGAGGCTCATCCCCAATGCCAACCCATCTGTCCACAGCTCAGTTGTCACCTCCTTCCGGAAGTCTTTGTGGACCAGTCAGTGTAGGTTAGGGGCTTTTCCTCTGTGTGGTCATGGAACTTGGTACAGCTTTCAGCAGAAGCACATATTCCACTGTTGTCATCTATTTACCTGGGAACTTTATGCACTAAAATGCAGACACGTTGGGGGTTTGGGACTTTGTCATTTCCTTGTGTCTCCCAGTGCTTGGCACATAGTAAGCATGCCACAAATCACCCTTCCCTGGAGGAAGGATGTTCCACAGTGATTCAACTCTGTTTTCTCGTTAAGACCCTCTTTAGAACAAACATGCAATTATTATTTATCTCCATTATGAGCCAGCGGCAATGGCAGATCAGCTGGAGGAGAGGAATGCTGTGGATAACGTACTCAGTCTTATCATCCACTTGCACTGCATTTTCAGTTTTCTTTTGCATATTTTCCCCTAAAAGATTACCTTCTAAATTAGTGAGACTGACTTTAAGGTTTACCCGTTTTCTATCTGTCCAAATACCAAATAACCATAGAAAATTAGATTGATATTATGCTGAGTAAAATAAGAAAACCAGTTTGGGATAGACTGTTTATTATTGTAATACAAAACATTTATTATAAAAATGTAGATAATTAAGGATAAGCAGTATTTTATCCTTATATTTGCACCTCTACCAATTTAGGTTTTGCCCTCACCCCCCAAAAAATTAGCTGGCTCTTACAAATCCAATGACAAAGATGTATAGGGGTTTTATATCAGCGACACGAAGAATAGGCTATGATAGCATGTGACTGAGCTGACTGCCGTTTAATTAGATTTGTTATTGAAATTTTTAAATACTTAATTTCCATCAAAGATACATCGTTGAGGCACACCCTATATTCTGCCGTGTGTTTTAAAGAACTGTGCAACGCGGAAACATTCCCTATGTAGATTAGCACATAGATTCTGAATTTAGTTATTTTCAGCCAAGATTGGCCCTGACAGATTTCTTCACGTTATTTGTGACTTCAGTATTTGAACAGTGATTTTTAACAACTTAGTTTTTTACAGTCGTGGTTTGACTTTTTTTGACGATCAGCCTGTAACCTCAAGTCCTTTTAAATTAGTACCCTCCTAATTGTCTCTGTTGCTATCAATTACAGTCCTTGAGTATGAACCACATCTGAGGAAGAGTTTGTGTTTAGTTCAAACAGCTCTTTTTGTTCCATTGAAAATAAGTACATTTGCTAAAGTGTCATTTTAAGAGTTCTGAGGCTTTAGAAGATCTTTCCCTGTGACATATTCTTTTAGATCCTATTCTTACTAGGTTTTGTTCCATATTATTAGGAGGAAAGAGCTAAATTGAGGTTAAAGACCTTGAAAAAAAGCCAACCTTTTATATTTTTAACTTCTATAGTGAAACATTTTTGTGAAAAGCCATATGTAGATAAATTATAAATGAAACGCATGGAACAAACTACATGGAAGGAAGAGTTTTTAGAACTGAGGTTAAAATAGAATAAAAAGACATCACAGTGCTCAATCAGTGAAAAATAACTTAAAAAATTTGTTCTTTTTCATTCCTTAACAGGTATCTTGGGTGTTCCTGTATAGCTCTAATTCACAAGCGAATGACCCCATAGTCGTTTGTTTTTGGGTTGAAAGATGCAATTTGTCTTGTTTTTTGAAGAAACCCATATGTCAGGTTGAGTCAATGATAATAGGGCCGTGAATTAGTATAGCTCCCATAGCCCAAGTAAGTGGGAGATTTCACATCTCCAATAACTAGTTCATTCATTCAACCAAAGTGTATTGAGCTCCTGCTTACTTCCAAAGATGAATGTAATACCATTCCTTCAGTCCAAGAAGGAATGTAAATGGAAGCATTAGCTTAGTAACAACAGAATTGAACTTTTACGTTTACAGCTAAGAATACTAGGGGTGACAAGTATTTGAATTTGACTTTACCACTTCCCCTTCTGTTTAGTCTTTTCATTTCATTGGTGGGAGAAATTCAGAGATAGTTCATTTTATTAAATAATAGTCCCATTCGTGTGAATAATACTGTAGAGTGTGCTCTGATATGGTATTCACCAGCTACGTGGGGCTATTTAAATTCCAATTCATTAAAACTAAATTTATGAAAAATTCATAAAAATGACAAATTAAATTAAAAAAAATCACTTCTTCAGTTGCACTAGCTCTGTTTCAAGTGTTCAGTAGCACTTAGCTAGTGGCTGCTGTATTGGACAGGGTAGACTACAGAACATTTCCGTCAGTTCAAGAGTTCTGTTGGACAGCAGTCATGTAGACTTTTGCAAATCACTTTTTGGATGCATTCTCTCACGTTATCCTCACGATAATCCTATAAAATGGCAAAGTGTACAATATTATTTATAGCCACAAAGATGATGAAACTGAGGTGCCAGAAGGTTAAATAGTGTGTCTTTCTATAGGATTTAACTTGAGAACTTCCCTTGGGAGCAAACAAATGCAAGTAAAGATACATACAAATAAATAAAGGATTTTACCTACAAATTTTTTTTTTTTTTTTGTGGTACGCGGGCCTCTCCCCTTGCAGAGTACAGGCTCCGGACGCGCAGGCTCAGCAGCCATGGCTTACAGGCCTAGCTGCTCCACGGCATGTGGGATCCTCCCAGACAAGGGCACGAACCTGTGTCCCCTGCATCAGCAGGCAGACTCCCAACCACTGCGCCACCAGGGAAGCCCACCTACAAATTTTGATCTTAAAGTATAAGTAATTTAAAAGCAGAGTTGTGGTCTAGGTTTTCGCTGTTGTATCCTGATGTCTGTCACAGAGATTGGCACAAGCTAAATAACCAGTAGCTACTAAGTAGATGAATGAATAGGTGTAATTTTTAGTCCAAACGGAATTTGCAGTTAAATGGGAATTTTTAAATGTGGATATCTGTATCAAAGGCACTACTGGATTATGGGTTTTCGTTAAAGTTCTGGTTAGCAAAAGAAGAAAGACTGAAGTTTATATTCTTTGTTCTGCTTGTGATCTCTTTTTAGTATAGCCATAGCTAGGGAATAAATTTTTCTATTCCTTGCTGGGTTCAACCGTTTGGAAAGTTAGAAATAATTCTCTGAATGTGTGGGTGCTGTTTCCTGGCAATAAGATTAAATAAACTGTTGCTGCAAAACATTGATTTTGCATTAACTGTTCTTGCTGTGTATTTGGGTTTAACCTAGAAAAGAATTGTTTTAAGTCAGCATTCGTGGGTCATGAACATGAAATGGGTATGGTTTAGTCTTAGGTATGGTGTCCTAAAATAATAAATTATATTTATTTCAGAATTCAGTTAAATGATATATTGTACAACAGTCATATTTCACCATGACTTAAGGTACATCTCTCATAGACATAGCATAGAAATGGCCACAAATGTAACCTTAAAACCCTATTTTGGAAAGAGAAAAGGAATAGAACGCTGAGTAATTATGTTTTCCAAAGTTGGCTTTTATAATATGTAAGATGTGTAATTCTAATACTATATTAGCTTTTAATAATATGTAATACTAATATGATTAACTGCTGTTTACCAGGAAGGCAAATAGATAATCTGTACAAGTGTCAGTATTTTTGTTCTTGCCGTTAAGTTAGATCCTTGTGTTATTTGGTTGCTTGGTTGGTTTTTGAAAGGGCAGGGGGGAGTCTGAAGGCACTTTTTAGCATAAAGTATATAACCATTAAAAGCATCCTAAACAATGGAGTTGGCTAAACACACAACCTTTAGACACATAGACACTGCCAACTTTAAAGATTTAATTCAGTTTTCATAGTAGCTTAGTTAATCCCAGACCAAAATGATTTATTGGCAGTTTTTGGTATGAAATGTTCTCTTCACCTGATACTAGTCTTTCTTAGCATGGATTTTCTGACTCTTAAAGTTGATGTCAAATACTGGAAGGGATGTTGTGATGCTTTAAATTCCCTTCAAAATCATAAGTTTAGGGCTTTTTTAAGACTGTATGTGCTCTTTGCTCGGCCCTCTCAGTGTGGACATGGAACGTGAGGCCTGAAGATTGCAAAATCAAAGAAACAGTGATGATGTGTCATGGTTTCTCAGGAATCCCCGTTCTACAAGCAGAAGTTAAAAACATTTTCTATTAAGGAAACTCAGCAGCTCTGAAGCAATGTGGTAGCTCAGAGAAGCAAATTTCCATTTCTGGAGTTTGTACACTAGCTTTCTTTGCTCACGTTAGAGAAGGTTGCGATAGTTCTGAATTTGCTCCTTTTGATTCAAGTTGAAGTTCCTGAACCAAGTACCTGAGTAGGTGGCATCCCATTGAAAGGTTCATTTTGTTTTTGAAAACAAGGTTCTTCTCACCTCTAGCGAATTGGGAAATGGATGAATTTTGCAATATTATGCATTACATTTCAGTGCAGATTTTATTTGCTTTGGTCACTAAAGTGTTAGGTTAGAATGGTGTTAGACTTACCTTGTGTAGTCTGACTTTGACATCCTTTACACCAATGATTAATTGTCAGGTTCCTGCCTAGGAGGGTGCCCCCATTCTTGCCCTTCTGCTTTAGATAATGCTCTGCTGTCAACAGACTGAAATCTGGGTGTTTGCCGTGGTGAGTATAGACACTGTTTAAAGTGGAACATTGTCATCCTTCGATTAACGGCTGTGGGAGAACTTCATAATTTATTAATCTTAATGTATAGTAAATGAGCTGTTGATGTGTTCATGCACATTTCCTCCAACTGTAATATTGGAAGTAAGTTTAAAGGTGGCCCCCAGTGAGGAAGCCGTTGGCCAGAGAGGTTAAGTAATTTGATCCAGGTCACACCTCTCTTTAAGTGACAGAATGGACTTCAATCTTAGTCCTGTATAGTAGAGAACAACTGTGTCTCTCAGTGCGCTAAAGGAATATTATTTGCATATTAAGGAGAATCTTTTAAATGATTTTGAGATGCTCGAGACTTTTCTCATGGAGTGATTTGGATGTGAGCGGTGATCACACATGTCATTTTTGAGCAGCTGTGGAAGAAGAACACGATTATGCCACGTGCTTAATCTGTTGCATCTGGTTGCTGGAAAAATTCAAAAATTCCCTGATTGTTGAAAGAGGAAATTTCTCCCCCTTTGGAGCATTTCTGTCAAAAACTCTTCTAAACAGTGAATTTTGGCTGCTGGATGCTAGCACTTAGTCATGCTGCCTGATGTGGTTCTTCACCCAGAGAAGAGGTTTAGATAAAATGCCCCTTGAAGGCCTTCATTGCCCTAACACTATACACAATTTTATAATTTTGGATAGAAGACAGAGCTCTGGTGATTTTCATGGTGAAATTATTTTATTTTGGCCCTTGACTGTCCCCATGACCCGCTCATGGGAGGGGCTGAGTCTTTTCTATGAGACAGAGCCTTAATCAAATAAAGCCCTAGAAGGTTTTCCTTATTTCATTTGTCCTAGATGAGGAAACATTTTAAACTCCTCACATCGACCCTCCTTCACCAAGATCTCAAGCCCACCGATGATTTCATTTTACTTTCAGTCTAATTGTGCGTTCTCGGGCTTTAACCATAAGCCATTTTGTGTGGTCATTTAGCACCTTTATTTTACCCAAAAGATAGACTTCATCTTTGCAGCCTTACTGCTGTAGGAACTGAACAGAGGATTTCCTTGGAGGACGCCTGCGTTGAGTAATCTCTGAGCAGCTGCCCCTGGTTTTGATGGCAACCCTTAGCTTTGTGAGAAGAAATCCCACGTGATTTGGCTGCTTCCGCGGGCACGGGATTTGAAGGAGACAGTAGTAAAACCTCTTTAATTGGAAGTCTTCTTCGTAGTTTTTTTTTTTTTTAAAGTATATATTATTAAATCCTTTGCATTAGTTATAGTACTTTTATAACTTACCTTCATCAGGTACTTTGGCCAAAAATTTTTGCATAATGAGCCTCTCATAGAGTTGCTATTGCGTAATGAAGAGTGAATTTCTTTGGCTCTGATTATTCAAGTGATTTCATAATAAGCAGAAGTACTATTGTATTTTTGGATGTGGGATACTTGGCAGTGTCACCTCCTCCCTCCCACAAAAAGCACTGAATTAATGATACCTTTAAAGTAACATCCATTTCTTCCATGCCAGGTTACTTCAGGTGGAACATTCATTGGCATTGGACGGAAAACACCAGACTGCCAAGGAAACACCAAGTACTTCCGCTGTAAATTCTGCAATTTCACTTATATGGGCAACTCATCAACAGAACTAGAACAACATTTTCTTCAGACTCACCCGAACAAAATAAAAGCTTCTCTCCCCTCCTCTGAGGGTGCAAAACCTTCGGAGAAGAACTCTAACAAATCCATCCCTGCACTTCGGTCCAGTGATTCCGGAGACTTGGGAAAGTGGCAGGACAAGATGACAGTCAAGGCAGGAGATGACACGCCTGTTGGTTACTCGGTGCCCATCAAACCCCTTGATTCAAGACAAAATGGTACAGAGGCCACCAGTTACTACTGGTGTAAATTTTGTAGTTTCAGCTGCGAGTCATCAAGCTCACTTAAGCTACTAGAACATTATGGCAAGCAGCATGGAGGAGCACAGTCAGGTGGCCTTAACCCAGAATTGAATGACAAGCTGTCCAGGGGCTCTGTCATTAATCAGAATGATCTAGCCAAAAGTGCAGAAGGGGAGCCAATGACCAAGGCAGACAAGGGCTCTAGTGGGGCGAAGAAGAAGGACTTCTCCAGCAAGGGAGCAGAGGATAATATGGTCACGAGCTACAATTGTCAGTTCTGCGACTTCAGATATTCCAAAAGCCATGGCCCCGACGTTATTGTCGTGGGGCCACTTCTCCGTCATTATCAACAGCTCCATAACATTCATAAGTGTACCATTAAACACTGTCCCTTCTGTCCCAGAGGCCTTTGCAGCCCAGAAAAGCACCTTGGAGAAATTACTTATCCATTTGCTTGTAGGAAAAGTAATTGCTCCCACTGTGCGCTCTTGCTTTTGCACTTGTCTCCGGGGGCGGCCGGCAGCTCAAGAGTCAAACACCAGTGCCACCAATGTTCCTTCTCCACCCCCGACGTGGACGTGCTCCTCTTTCATTACGAGAGCGTGCATGAGTCCCAAGCATCGGACGTCAAACAAGAAGGCAATCACCTGCAAGGATCGGATGGGCCGCCGGCTGTCAAGGAAAGCAAAGAACACTCATGTACCAAGTGTGATTTCATTACCCAGGTGGAAGAAGAGATTTCCCGACACTACAGGTAAGCCGTACGGGGGAAAAATAGTGAGAAAATGATAGAAAGTATCCAGAGGGCTGACCCAAGAATTCTGGGGAATGATTGTGGCGACCTTGGGCAGTTATAGAACAAGATCATGTTCTGTAAGATCATAGACTGCAGATTCTATATTGGTAGATGTGATAACCACAGATTTTAATTTGGTCACTTGTTTCAAACTGTTTACTCTTATGATTCATACCTGTTTTATACCAGCTACTGAATATATTTTAAAATTCTCAGTGATGCTGGTAATGTTGCTGGTTTTACCGCAATTCATTTATCTGTCCTTGCTAAGTATGACCCCATATCCCATGATCTTTGGTGGAGCGGCTTCCAAATGAAAGATGCCGCTATAATATGTACTATTCTCTATTCCACCTGGGAAACAATCCGCTTGAGAACATGTTGCTCGTTTTTCTTTTAAAATGAAATTGGACATTCTTCTAGTTTTAAAAAATTAAGCAACATCCTTGTTTTGCGTACAGACAGTAATGTGAAGCAGAGAACTCTGTAATATGTGTGACTTTGGGTTTCTGTACACTCTGAGTGAGTAAACCTGCTTACGTTGTTTCAGATTGATTCGTAAATAGATGTAAGGTGTGTTACTGTTTTCCTTCTACTTTCATCTTATTCTTGTTATAAACATTAACTTTCCCAATTAATCTTTCATACTTTCTAGAGATGAGTTTAGAATACATATCTTTTTTTTTTTTTTTTGCGGTAGGCGGGCCTCTCACTGTTGTGGCCTCTCCCGTTGCGGAGCACAGGCTCCAGACACGCAGGCTCAGCAGCCATGGCTCAAGGGCCCAGCTGCTCCACGGCATGTGGGATCTTCCCAGACCGGGGCACGAACCCGTGTCCCCTGCAAAGGCAGGCGGACTCTCAACAACTACGCCACCAGGGAAGCCCTAGAATACATATCTTTATTTCATTTATGTATTCATTTCTTAACTAATTAGCTCCAAAAATACACATAGTGCCAGGCATTGATTATAAAATAGGAGAAAAGAACATAAACATAGTGCCCTTATGGAACTTATGATTTAGCAGAATCCTGGTAGCATAGTGCATTCAGTTATTACTTCCAGGGTATTGGGTACTCTTGTTATCATGCCTCTAAGCATCAAAGGCAAGAGCTTTATTTACTATTTTTAAGGGCTTTTCCATTTGCAGACTCAATATCCTAGTTTAAAAATCTGGTTATTTAAATTTTCACATCCCAAGATTTTAAATAGTTCCTCCCATTATTTTAAAAAGTTGTGTGTTGGTACCAGTGTGTGTCTGTTTTCTCAATCACCAGTAACGAAGCAGTTTATGTCCAGCAATAGGCTAACAATGTTACACGTTAATTTGAAGGGCATCCTAATGTTCACAGTGGATCTAAACGTTCAGAAAACACTTCCTTGAGATTTACACTGTTTAATTTATAAGGTCAGCCCTGGGAAAGACACAGTCCTGCGATCAAATATGTGTTCACACTTGCAGTGAGTGTTTCTGGCTCTTTTGATGTTAGCTGCATGCTTATTTATTTCTGGGGCAAGCAGACATTAGCTTCCTTCCGAGCCTTGTTAGTATGTATACTGTGCGTGTACATTTCTTAAGCGATGTAGAAATTAGATAACCCATTCTTTTTTTGAAGGAGGAGGCTTTTTTTAATCATGAAGAAATTAGCCAACACACACACACACACACACACGCACACACACGCCTACACACACACACACACACACACACACACACACACTGATGCATGTAGATACCAGATCCCTTGGATGAGTGGCTTTTTTTGGGAAGTTGAGGCTATTGGTTGAAAACTTGGCTGGAAAAATAGAGATTCCATATGTTTTGGTTAAACAAACAAAATCTAAGAAATAAATATGAATAAAAATATTACTGAATAATCTCAGAGTTTAATTAATATTCAGTAATGAAAGTAAACTCCAGAGGGAAGAGACTAGTTCTATTTTGTTCATTGCTGTGTCTGCATGATTTAGCGTAGTAGTGCCAGGATGGGTAATAGGTGCTCAGTGAGTACATTTAAATAAATGAGATCCCTGTGAGATTTTGACTTCACAGTAGTCATGAATAAGTCGAAATCTCCATGGTGAGTTTTAATTTAATCTTTGACTATTGTACGGTCTTGGAACCCTTCTGAGGACACACAAAATGGAAGTACATTTTGAACTTAAGTCAACCTTCTTAGTATTTTATTAGATTAAAAATAATTAGCAGCACTTGTCTCTAGGTCATTATAATCCTCTCGCACTTATTCTTAAAACCTGATGTAGTTTGTGTGATCCTAGGTCCTTTAAGTTGCTCTGCTTGAGTTCTTTTAGAAATATTTGAAATTTGGAGACTTACTGTTTCAGGAGCCACAGCTTGGTAAGAAGTATAAAGAAACTCTACTGAAAGTTGAACAGTGGAGGCTCCAGGGATGTGAAAACAGATAGTCACATGAATTTTGAAAACTTAATCTGCTATCAAAGCACTTCCCCCAAATGCTACATTTTGAAGGTAGTGTAGGAGGAGAGAAATTTACCACATCACAATACTATCTTTCTAGTTAAATTTATATTTATTCATATTATTCATGTTGGGAAACTTTTACCACAATTCTGTTATTACTGGGGATTATATTCTAGGCTTTTGAATACTTTATGTACAAGACTTATAGTGTACTAAAAAAGATAGCACAAACGGAGAGCTGTACAATGTGTGAAATCATGTAGCTATAAAATAACTACAGCTAAGAAGCAAGAGAGTTGATTTAAAGCTATCAGAGAAAAACCTCAGTGTGGATTTCATTCCATGGGCATTTTCCTAAAGAACCAGTTTAACCTGAGTTGAACTGCCAACATTATCCACTTAGTAAGTGAAACTTGGCCAGTTCTCCTTTCTTTATGTTTCATATTTACTTATGATACCCCGTAGTTCACGTCATGACAGAATTGTTATATTCCACTCATGTTTGTTTCTCACACTCCATTTCTTTTATTATATATTATTTAATTAACTAGTGTACCCATTCTCTAATTGACTACCATTCTCCTAATCAACATTTTCAGTGTTATAACTTTGTGTTTCTGGAGTTGTGGGAGGAATACCTCCTTACAAAGCAACTATACCAGATAAAACATAATTTCTTAGTGACTTGTTAGACTTCCATGAATTAAGTGAAAGTTCTGAAGCTTTTCTCTTCACCCCTTCACCAAAAGTGAGCTAAATCCAGACTGGGGAGAGCAAGCAGGGAATGCAAGTTTTCATGGATGAAAAATGCTGACATTGATACTGCAGTTATATTGAGACTAAGCCCAGAGTCACTGGCAGAGAGAGGGCGTTGAATCCATGAGTTTCACTCTAAGCTGGCACCTTGAAGTTGGCTAATGTGGTTCAACATTACTGCCTTCCTCTGACTCCTGTCAGAAGTAAACACAGATTTATCTCCAGGAAAATACTCCAGTTTTCACCTCCATGTTATGTATGGCTTCAGATAAACCTTATGTGAGCTTCCACATTACAACAGTTTACCATATGAGTGTGGATGTAAATCACTACATGTGAAATCAATAGGAAAAGCAAATAATAGCTTTAGATACCCAGGAACTTCAGATCAGCAGTTTTCATTTAGAAAATAATAATTGATAAATGTTGAAAGAAATGAAAATTACACTTATAAATTGATCAAGCTATATGAGACTATAAATAACCAGGAATATTCAAAAAAGAAACAATAGCATTTTTGAATGGACAATCTAATTATTGAAATTTAAAACATATGGATAAGTTAAGTAATGTATTAGCAAATGAGTTAATCAGAAGTTAAATCTGAAGATATTAGCCAGAATACTTAAGAGAGGGGAAGGGGATGGAAAATATCAAAAGTGGATATTAAGATATGAAAATACAAGAAGCTGTTCTGACATGCATCTAATTAGAGTCCCAGAAGAAAAGAATATTGAATGGAAGATAAGCAATCAATATTTGAGAAGATAATGGCAGATGAGTTCTTAAAACTGATGAAAGACATAAACACACAGGTACAAAATAGGATAGCTTATACTGAGCAGAATATGTAGATCTTCCTCGACTTATGATGGATTTATGTCCCAATAAACCCAGTATAAATTGAAAATAACGTAGATCAAAAATGCATTTAATACAACTAACCTACTGAAATCATAGCTTAGCCTAGCTTAACTTAAATGTGCTCAGAACACTTGTACCCTATAGTTGAGAAAAATCTTTTAACACAAAGCCTATTTTATAATAAAGTGTTGACTATCTTATGCAATTTATTGAATACTGTACTGAAAGTGAAAACCAGAATGGTTGTCTGGGTACAGAATGGTTGTAAATGTATTGGTTTTTTCCCCTCCTGATCATGTGGCTGACTGGGAGCTGGGGTTCCCTTCTTCAACCCAGCATCATGAGAGAGTATCGTACCACGTATCCTGCATATTATTAGCCCAGTAAAAGATCCAAATTCAAAATTCAAAGTACGGTTTCTACTGACTGCATATGGTTTTTGCACCATCCTAAGGTTGAAAGATTGTGAGTCGAACCATCATTAGTTGGGGGCCATCTGTACACAAATAAATTCAGTCATAGACATCTTGTAGTAAAAATTGAAATGCTAAGGCAGAGAGGTTCCTTAGAGCAGCTAAAGAGAAACAACAGCTCAACTATTCAAAAAAGACTATTAGGTTAACAGTAGACTTTTTATCAGCCACAATGGAAACCAGAAGACGGAGGAATACTATTCAGTTTTGAAGAAAAAAAAAAGTCAACCTAGGATTGCCTGCCTGTCAAAACTACCTTCCAAAAATAAGAGCAAAGACATTTTCACATAAACAAAGACCAGGGAACTGTGAGTAAGTCTCAACAGCCATAGCATGCCTAATTTATGCAGTTAAAAAGGGATAGACTGAGTTATTGGGCAACACTATTATGTGAGTTTGCAGGGAGATTGATCAGAATTAAGGTGTTCTAAAGTGTTTGAATTGTCTGGAGTTAGTGAGTTAGGACTTTGTTATGCATATTTTGATAACTTTAGGGATAACTAGTGAAAGAGTAGGAAATGAGTACATAACTTCCAAAGCTATAGAGGAGAAAAATGGACAACAAAATAAAGAACACCCATAAAATTCAATCTTTTTTTTAATGTATCCTTTTTTAGAGGATACGTGGGAAAAAGTAGACAAATAGAATTTTTAAAGGAAGATGGTAAAAAAAAAAGTCCAGATATCAAAAATCTTAATGAATCTGTGGGGGTTAAACTTTCCACTTAAAAGATATTATCAGACATATTAAAAAAAATTTAACTATAAGCTGTTTATAGGTTACACACTCAAAGCATAAGGCTATGGAGAGTTTGAAAGAGCAAAATAGACTAAATTATAGGCGTAAATATAAATGAAAGAACAATTGAGGTAGCTTTATTAATCTCATACAATTTAGACTAAGACAAAAAGCATACGCAGGAAAAGTCATTACTAATGATAAGAGGTTCAGTTCATCAGGGATATATAATAATTACAAATACGTAAAATATAAATATAAATAAATATATATGTAAAGCACAAATTGATCAAAAACTACAGGGAAAATATGACAAACCACAATCACAGTAGTACATTTTAGGAAACCTCCCTTATTAAAGGTTGAACAGAAAAAATTTTTTCAAAATATAAAATATTTGAGCAACAAATTAAGACACTTATTTATTTAGTTATTTATTTATCTTGGCAGTGCCGTGTGGCTTGCAGGATCTCAGTTCCCTGACCAGGGATTGAACCTGGTCCACGGCAGTGAAAGCCCAGAATCCTAACCTCTAGGTCACCAGGGAACTCACTGTTCGTTTTTTTTTTTAAATTGATTTAATTAAAATACATAAATTCTACACCCAACAATTAGAGAATGCACATGCTTTTCAAGCAGATATAAAATGCTTATAAAATTTGATACATACTAAGCCAATAAGAAATAAGATTTCAGAAAAACAGTATTGGGCTTCCCTGGTGGTGCAGTGGTTGAGAGTCCACCTGCCGATGCAGGGGATACGGGTTCGTGCCCCGGTCCGGGAAGATCCCACATGCCGCGCAGCGGCTGGGCCCGTGAGCCATGGCCACTGAGCCAGAGCGTCCGGAGCCTGTACTCTGCAATGGGAGAGGCCGGCGTACCAAAAAAAAAAAAAAAAAACCAGTATCATATAGAACACACCCTTATACTCAGTGTAATTAAATCAGACGTCCATAGCAGGAAGATAAGGATAGATGAAATCACACAAGGCAAATATTAACCAAAGAAAACAATGAGGTCATTTTATTTATTCCAGGAAATATAGGTGTTAAGACAAAAAATATATAATGGATTAAAAAATGGATAAAAATTGCCAGTACGTATGATTTTATAAAGTGAATTTAGCAAATTCTGGCAATGTCAGATGCTCGTATTCCCAAAGACCATGTAATTTCACTCCTCAGAAGAAAACTTCTTGTATGGGAACACTAGGAAACGTGTGCAAAAATGTTCAAAGTAGTATTTTTTTAAAGAGCAAAACAACCGAAACAAAAATTAAAAAGCAAAACAAATAAGAAAAAAACCTCAACTATACATAAGAGGTTAGTTAAGTAACTTATAGATTTGTCATACAGTGGAATATTATACAATAGTGAATTTGAATAAATGACAGTTGAATACAACATGGATGTCTTATAATTTTGACCGAATAAAAACAAATCAAAGACAACTATTTGTAGCTTCATACCATTTCATAGAAGTTCATAAAAGAAGTTCATAAAAACTAGCAAAACAAAACTGTATACATATATTCATACATATTTATATATGTATACACCATGTATATTTGTTACATTCATATACATATATTGAACTGTACCATAAACATTATTTTCCCTCTATAAATATATCATTCTTTCTTTCTCTGTATATATATATGTGTGTGTGTACATAGACTCTTTGTCACTCTGTATCTCTCCATATAAAGATAAAGAATATATATAAATATATCAATCATATTTTATGATCCTATGATTATGTTCATTTTCATTTTTTGCTAAACCTAGATATGAATGTATATATATGTACGTGTACATGTGTGCGATTAATATTACACGATAAAATTTTAAAAATGAGGCATCAATTCTCATCAATACACATATCCAATAAATATTTGAATAAATAGTCAACTTCCCTTATTATTAAAAACCTACTTGAAAATCAGTGATATAGTCATTATCTACCTAATTGACTAGAATGTGGAAAAATGTACACATTTTTTGGTAGTGTATGTGATGACAAGCATCTGTCTGTTTAGGGATTTATGAATGCGTTAAAATTTTTTAAACAGTGTTTGAATATTTTAGACATAAAATATATATCTCAGGCTAAAGGAAATAACAGTGGATGCAGTAGCTGATTAAATTAATGTAGCTACTGCACAATTTCTACCTTAAAAGAGCTCTGGGAAGGAACATGAACTGTGTGCTCTGCTAGTCCTGAAGAATAGATTTTATGATAAGCACTTAATTATCAGCACATCTGAAAAAGCTAAGTACACAGTGCATTAGTACAGAGTTTCTAAAAGGGTGAGTACCAAGATGGTTACATCTAGATTTGTGTATTTTATGTGTCATGTTCTTTTAAACAATACCTAATAAATCAGTTGCCTGTAAAACCTTGAAATGGACATCATGGTTCAAGTTGAAAATTCCCATTGTGAGACAGAAAGTTACCCAAGGTGTTATAGTCCATCAAGAAAATAACCCACAATTGCACTACCTTCATTTGGATACATTATTTATTAGAAATTTCAGATTTAATGGTCCTGAAGACTTTGTATAGGACAGTTATCGAGTCATGGAATAAGATAAATTTTAGCCATGATTTACATTTCATATTATATAATTTATTTCTCTTTTCTTGTTTACTTTCTATTTCATGGGAAGATTTATTTTTCTGTTTTGAATGTTTGGTAGGGATATCTTCTTTTTGAAAGTGAATCATAAATTGAGATTTTTCAGCTATGACATTAGTTGTGTTTTCTTCTACCACGTGAAGGTGAAATCACCCCATGCCCTTCTAAAAGAACCCAGTTATTCCAAATAAGTAAATACTCATCAGATTATTTCAGTATAAAAATACAAGATGAGTGGATTGAATGGAATCTTATTCATTCAGAATTTCAGTTTTCCTTAGATTATATTTTGTAGACTACTCCTTTGCACTTGACTAAGGCTGAATATTAAATTTTCAGCTTTTAAAAGTTGATTATAGGTTACCCACCTATACATCTGTAATTCCTTTTCTGTTTTTGTCCCTCAAATACTCTCTTCAGATGCTTTTCATTCCAACATTCAACAGTGGCAGTGACCTCAAGTGCCACACCTGTAGACTCTTATGACACAAAAAATGACTAATTAGTTGTCACATATACTGAACTATATTTAAATTAAATCACTTCATTTACTCTTCCTTTGTGACAATTTATCTGTAGGTATTTGTTTCCATAATTACCAAAAAATACCGTTGCAGTCTTAATTGATTAGTATTTATAATTTATTCATTTACTTTGATGTCCATTTAGTCATTGAAGAAGAAAAACTATGGTTAAAACTATTGAAAGTGAAATACAGTTATTCGGGGAAGGAGAGCTTTTTAAGTTATGGCATAAATCTCTGGAAGTTGACATTAAAAGGAAAAAAACAAAGCATTGTTTAGAGAGGACTCCACAAATACCGTGAGCTGTTTGTTATGAAAATCAAAATACAGAAATATTATCAGAGTAGAGCAAACGACTAGCACCTTTTAGCTGATTTTTTTTCTAGAATCTAGAAAACCTCAGTTCTTTATGAATTATGAAAATAATTTTTAATCTCTACTAATGAATAAAATGATACTGCTAGGATAAAAGGTTGAAATATGAATGGATCTGAAATAAATGCTTTTTTATAGCACATGAAATTTCTGTCAAGTAGAATAAGGAATAAAACATCTTTTCTCAAAGAAATTTTAAGTCACTTGAATTAAGTACAAGTTGGTTTTTTTATGCAGCTTGATGTAGTTTTTTCTGGAGGCAAAAGATGATTATCTGTTTTATCAAAGTTGATTGTGTTCATTGTCTAAAGTTTTGCACTGGAAAAATTGAGATTTTATGTAAGTATGTCCCAAACATTGTATGGGACATACTTACACTAAAATATTATTTGTTTATTATCTGAAATTCACATTTAACTGGGCATCCTGTATTTTATCTGGCACTCATAATGGTAGGGAGATCTACAGACTGACATCTTTTTTCCTCAGGTAGCATGAAGAGGATGTTTGCTATCCAGTTGGCAGCAGAGTATAGAATTTAAATTAATGCAAATATATTTGCAGTGTCTTTTAAATTAGTTGAGCTTCATGTAGCTAGAAGTTCTAGGAGTTTTTAAATAATGAAGAGTTTATTCAGAGAACCATTCAAAATATACCATCTGCAAAATATCTATGTACTTCTTAATATTTCTCTGCTGCTTTATGACTTTACATATTAAGTCTAGCCTTACCAGAGCTGTGGTGGTTCATTCCTTTGGTTATTAAGTGGATATTTACTGACTATCTGGATGTTCTGAGTGGAGCTGGAAGGGATATATAGAGATGTGTGGGCTTTGATCTTGATTTTAAGGCAATTACAATATAACTGTAAAGTAAGACATACATGATTATTTGGTGAATGAGAGCTTTTTAAATGATGAAATAAATCTTTTTATGCCATCAGTTAAATCAAAGGCCATTCATTTTAATAAAATGCAATGTGAAAAAAATCCTCTGGATGACAGAGTTTCAGAGTAGCTCAGAGGATGGTAGGTTTACTCTTGGGTTTGAGTCATTTGGGAAGTCTTTATGGATGAAAAGGTAGTTAAGGTGGGTCTTGAAAAATGAAGAGAAAACTCCCTGAACCTTTTGAGGTTTTCATATTAATGTTGATAAAATGAAATGTATTCAGTAGGTTAGAGCAGAGTCCAAACTAACGTAGTTTCTCAATGACTAAACTTTTATTCTTCAGTAATGTTTCTTATACTAGGCATTAAAATAATCTTTTTATTTTGGGGGGACATGGCATTAAGTTGAAGGGCTTTTCAGTTATTGTTGAGAGTGACACAAGTCAGAAATATACCCAAATCTTTCAGGAACTAATTCCTGAACAAGCTAGTAGTATTGCATCAACTACCAAACAGCATACATGCAAGAATAGCTATGGACACGAGCTAGAATACTGCATCATGCACTCCGTATTATTTTATGAATTGACTTGTCTGTGCTTCATGTTCTTATTGTATGAAGTAGGGATGGAAATAGGTACTATGTGTGATTGTTGTAGAATAATATATATAAATGGCCTAGAACTAAAGAATACTGAAAGATGATCCCCAAACAGTGAAATAAAGAAGATGAATGACTATTTGCGGATTATGCTTGACAATGTCATGTTTATAGTTTTAGCTTATGAAGCTGTTAGGGTTGACTTTCAGAGGTGGGAGTATGTGCCTTAAGAGGGAAGATGATGTTGCTCATCATAAAGAATTCATTTGGGAATGTTCTGTCAAGTACTGAGTATATATACTGAGAGTTCATTCCAATCTAACACTCATCGACGTATTTCTGACCATGGCTTCGTGCCTTTTGCTATTTAAGGTGTGGTCTGGGAACCAACAGCATCAGCATCATCTGGGATTTTGTAAGAAATAGAGACTATTGGGTACCACCCCAGATTTCCAGAATCAGAATCTGAGTTTTAACAAGATTCCCAGATGATTCTTCTGCATGTTAGGGTTTAAGAAGCACCGCTCTAGATGTTAGCATAGGTGATTGAAAAGTTCATGTTGCTCCCAGCTTTTGAAAGTACAGTGATGTTGTCTTTTTAATATATTTCCTATCATTTATTTGATGACTATTATATGGAGAAAGAAGTCCTTCAGTTCTCCAGAGTATTATGCAGCAAATTGCCTTTTCTGCTTCACCTCAGGGCGTTCAGTGGCCTGAAAGATGGAGCAGTTTAGCAGTTTACTGCTTAATTGTCAAGCTTTACTCTCTTTTCATGAATAGGAGTCACCCTCAGAATCTTATGATTCTGAATAACAAAGATAGTAAGGGCATTACCTGTGTTTTATTAGAGCCACAGGTGGTAGAGGATGTCTTGAGTGTGTTCATTCAGTTGTTTTGAACCAGGATATATCTACTAATGTAGTTTGTGACTGGTCCCTGCATGGGTGTCCCCTGAAGACCTTACTAAAAATTCAGATTCTCAAGTTATGTCCAGGAGATTCAGATCTTCAATAGGGCAACTGAGAGGCCCTGGAATCTGTATTGCTAAGAAACTCCTTCAGTTGCAGCACTGCTTGCAGCCCGTTTTGCAAACCGTTGCTGTAGTCAGTCTCACTTCTGTCAGTTAGAAGACCTTTCCCTTCCCCTCATTTTTCAATTTTTATCCCTCATTTTTCATTGTCAGTATTGTCAGTAATTTTATTTATTTTTGTATAAAGTTAAAAATTCAGGCAACCGAGGATAGAAAAATAGAACATCAGTCTGGAAGGTAGAAGCCCTGTATTCTTGACTTGATGTAGACTAAATGGACAAGGCACTTTCTTCATTTTACTTATCTATAAAATGGGCTTTATACCTCAGTGGAATGTGAGATCACATACGTGTGAGTGCTTTGAAGTCTTCAAAAGAAAACGTGTGTGCGTTGAGCTTGTTATTGCCAGCTCGTTTTAATATCCTTCCTGTTAGTATGTGTTTTTCTTTTCAATGTAAAACCCGGTTCTCACTGAAAACTTACCTCTGCAGTTTCTGTCTCCTTTCTGCTTTACACCCAGCCTCACCGTCCTCTGCATTTGGACAGTCCTCCAGCACCTGTATCACGGAAGGTTTTGCCTTGATCAGTCAGAATAAGAGCTCCTTTGTGGGCAGATCTGAACAGCTCTTGCCGAGACCTGTAAGGAGTCAGAGAGTTGTCCGTTGGGACAGGAACTTGAAACTAGAAAACCTAGAAGCCCCCAGACACCTTGTGTCAAAAGTGATACGTTGTGATGAATTCATTGCCTAGACAGGACACACCCAGAACCCCTTGTATATTTAGGAGGACATGTCAGTCACATACCAGTTAAAGGTTGGAGGTATTCGTCTTTTTATGGTGAAGGAATAGGTTGGCTCAAGGACATTTCTAGATTGCAGAGTAAGTAGATATTGAAGGCACATAATCTTAATTACTGAGATATATTACTAGATATATTATGGTTCTAAACCACCCTCCTGAATACACTTACAAAGCATCGCTACCTCTGAAGACTTCAGGAAAACACAGGTAATGCCCTTTCTGTCTTTGTTATTCAGAATTTTAAGATTATGGCTCTGACTACTATTATTGAAAAAAGAGTAAGGCTTGACAATTAACTGCTAAACTGCTCCATCTTTCAGGCCATTGAACACCACTAGGTGAAGCAGAAAAGGCAAAAAATATATTCTACCTGGTAATGTCTTAAAACAAAGGATCTGCTAGGAAATAAACATGGTTTTAAGAAAGATGTCTGTCATGGTTAAGGTACCTGGGGGAGTGGAAAAGAATGATACCAAAATGCCAGGTGGTAAGTTTTAGCTCCTTTGAATAGAGTGCAGAAGGCAGATTCACACAGAAGGGGGGCTTTATTTAATTTTAGGATTTAAATTGGTTAACTCATACTACATGCACTATTGTTTTTATTTTGCAGGTGAGGAAATTGAGGCAGGTTCAGTAGATTATCCAAAGTCACATATATAGTAAAATACAGAGCCAAGCTTGAAACTTAGGCATTCTGGTTCTAGAGTCTTACTTTTAAGTGAACTAAATTGCTTCTCCAATAAAACTGTGAGTCTTCTGTTTTCAAAGAATTTTGTCATGTGGTACTCTAGAGTCTTGCACTTCTTCTCTTTTTTTTTTTTACGGTATGCGGGCCTCCCACTGCTGTGGCCTCTCCCGTCGCGGAGCACAGGCTCCGGACACGCGTGCTCAGTGGCCGTGGCTCACGGGCCCAGCCGCTCCACGGCATGTGGGATCTTCCCGGACCGGGGCACGAACCCATGTCCCCTGCATCGGCAGGCGGATTCTCAACCACTGCGCCACCAGGGAAGCCCCATTTTAATATTTTTATGGTCAATTCATCATCAAATTATTTTTCATTTATTGTATTTCCTTTTATCTTTCCTACTTCGTGAAGAAAAATAGGACAAAAGATTGAAAACAACCTCCTGTAAAAAGTAGAAGTTAAATATCCATATTTGTTCGACCAAATGTAAGCTGTTAATCACAAGAAGATAATCATGTACCAAATTAAGTACTCTCAACAAATATTGGCTGAGATTTTGTTACATGTCTTAATACCTTTGAATTTTGCTTCCATAAAATAAGAACGTTCTTTTGGATTTTCAGCCATCAGGTCTCGGAATGAAGTCCTCCAGTAGAGAAACCCTTACACTCCCAAAGTGATTAAAGCACACATTTAACTATGCTACTCCTCTGCCTATAACCTTGCAGTTGCTTCCCTTTCCCTTTGAAGATACCTACCTCCTTGCCGTGGTCCACAAAGCTCTAGGTGACCCTCCGGCTTGTTGATTATTATGCTTCCTCTTATTTATTCCTCTCAAGCATCAGTGGCCTCTTTCAGTATCTCAGGCTTGCTAGAATGTACTGCCCTTTCCCCTCCCTCCTCCTCCAACAAGGATAGCTCCTTTCCATCCTTTGCTTTGATAAATCGCCCTCAGAAAGGCCTTCCTGAGGACCTTAAGCAGCCCTTCCACCCCCTTACCATCCCATCCATTCCATTCTTAGCACATATTACTCTTTGTCCTTACATGTTTATTTAGAGACTAATGTGAAGCTTGTCATTCCTGACTAGACTCTAAACACCAGGTGAACAAGGACTATGTGCCTTGTATTCAACAATGTGTACCCAGTGCCTGGCAAAGTAATATTGTGATGATTATCTACAGATTACATATAGGGGTACCTACTTTGCAGTAGCTTTTTTTTTTTTTTTTTTGCGGTACACGGGCCTCTCACCGTTGTGGCCTCTCCTGTTGTGGAGCACAGGCTCCGGACGCGCAGGCTCAGCGGCCATGGCTCACGGGCCCAGCCGCTCCGTGGCATGTGGGATCTTCCCGGACCGGGGCACGAACCCGTGTCCCCTGCATCGGCAGGCGGACTCTCAACCACTGCGCCACCAGGGAAGCCCCTGCAGTAGATTTAAGTAACAGCTCTCAAAACTTATTTTGTTATTTTAAGTTGTAACTCCTAACACATTATATCGTGGAGTAGCAAGTGTTTCACATGGTTATTTAATTAGAAAGCCATACAAGGTTTTTACAGTTAAAGAATGTATGCCTTATTCCCAGTTATTTGTGTACCTTTCCAGTATGCCTTTTAGGATACAGTGCCTCTGTTCTTCTTTGTTAATCAAACATTTTTCTTAATTTAACAGTTACCGTTCTGTCTTTAACAGCAGGAGATGCTATGAAATCCAACAATAAGGTCTCCTTGTCTTATGCCTTATAAAAAGAAAACACACACATAAACATACATTCACACACACTCTTTTAATGACTACATCTGTACAGCACCTATCATGCTGCTTGGTACCCAACAGACAGTCAACTTGTTGAATGTTCATGAGTCCTTACAGATAGAAAAAATTTGTCTTAAAAAACTTGAGCTTCTGGTATATTTTATTTACTAGATTATGTAGCTCAGTCAACCACATTTCATTGATTAAATGGATTTAAATTTTATGATAGAAAAGAACATTGTAATCAGTTTGGTAGAATTTATTTTAATATATGTAAAAGCTGTATAGAGCACTAGCAATGTATATATATTTATAGTGAAAAATATCCCAGTTTAGTTTAAATAAGTGGAAACAGAAAAGTCCACTGATGAAATCAGGTGTAAAAATTTATGAATATCTATTAAATAATATAGAATTGATGATTATCCGGTCCCAGTAAAATGAACAGAGCAGGTCCTTCAATAATAAAGCAAATCAACCAGTTTTAAATGTGACTCGTCTGGAGTGTGTGTGCATAAGTGTGTCTGTGTGTGCAGATACCTGTTATTGCTAATATACAAACGGGAATATTGCATTCCTTACCTAGAACGGAAGATGCCAGTTTCTGGGTATTGAGAATATTGTATTGCATTCTACCTGTTACATTACAGGAGATAAAATTCAGGTGCTTGAAGAGTGTTTTTTTAAAGCCCTTCTGAATGCTAGATTTCGAGTAATGGTTTTCTTCTTCTGCAGGAGAGCACACAGCTGCTACAAATGCCGTCAATGCAGTTTTACAGCTGCCGAGACTCAGTCACTACTGGAGCACTTCAACACTGTTCACTGCCAGGAACAGGACAGCACTACAGCCAACGGCGAAGAGGACGGGCATGCCGTATCCACCATCAAGGAGGAGCCCAAGATTGACCTCAAGGTCTACAGTCTGCTCAATCCAGACTCTAAAATGGGAGAGCCGGTTGCTGAGAGTGTGGTGAAGAGGGAGAAGCTAGAAGAGAAGGACGGGCTGAAAGAAAAAGCTTGGGCTGAGAGTTCAAGTGATGACCTTCGCAGTGTGACTTGGAGAGGGGCGGACATCCTACGGGGCAGTCCATCCTATACCCAAGCAAGCCTGGGGCTTCTGACCCCTGTGTCCGGCCCCCAAGAGCAGACAAAGACTTTAAGGGATAGCCCCAACGTAGAGGCTGCCCACCTGGCGCGCCCTATTTATGGCTTGGCTGTGGAGACCAAGGGCTTCCTGCAGGGGGTGCCTGCAGGCGGAGAGAAGGCTGGCGCCCTCACCCAGCAGTATCCTGCATCCGGAGAAAACAAGTCCAAGGATGAATCCCAGTCCCTGTTACGGGTAGGAAGGTTTAATTTTTTTAAATAATTCCTATATCTTGAAGGGAAAATGGGGAGAACGTACATTCTCTAGAGTTAGTATCATGACTTACCAAGTGTAACTAAATGATGTGTATCTGTCTGGGGATGTATACTTAATAAGGCCAAAGTGGTAGAAAGCAGCTCACGTGTGTTTGTGTGGACTCTACATACACTTGATCGAGTGGGTGGAAGTCACTTGTTTGTCACCACTCTCAGCTCCGATTGAATGTTTGTTAATCATTCCTGGTGATTATGCAAAACCATGAGGCCGCTTTTGGAGAAGGGAGGCTCGGAATCCCAGAAGGATGCACATTTGTTACATTAAAATGATGAAATGACTTTTTAATTTTAAGATGGTGTGACACAGTCTATGGTTAATAAGGAAATGAGCAGAGATTTAAATCGCTAAGAATGCAAAGCCCTCAGTGAGACGTTAATACGGAAATGTAGTGTTTTTAAAACTCACAGCGTAATTATGTACAAATGACAATGCTTGTTGTTTTGTTGCCAAGAGGAGGGGAAAAATGAGATAGACTTAAGTGTGAATGGTGTGAAGAGCATCCGAAGAAGAGAACCATGAATTTTACATTATCGGGCTCCTGTAGGGAGAAAGACACAGTCCTGCGTGAAAAAGAAACTAAACAAAAGCTCTGTAAGATAAGATCCTTGCTCACTCTCTTCATGCTGTGTAGACTGTGAATTGTTAAGAAATATTTTAGGTTTTGAAAATTCAGTTGAGTGATGCTTGCTTTTTGCCTAAGGCACTACCACTTCAACATCTCACCTTGACTTTGAGAAGTTTTGAGCTTTCCGGTTGATTTCAAAGCTTTGTTCCTTCATGGAAGGTAGGATCAGAATCCAGCTAACCTTTACAAAAGAGCTGGTTAGGAAATACAGTTCAGCCAGCCCAGTGCTTTGACCTGGAGGTTAGAGACCACCGAGTTCTCTCTGGATGTATTCTGGGGAGAAAAATTACTCTTGCCAATGTCGGCTTGGCTACTCCGCTCTCATTTCATGTAGATTCTCTGAGGCTTATCTGTGCTTCTCTGGCTTTCTCTAGTGGAGTTGAGAAATGCCCCTTGGAGGAGCACAGTTAATTATAAAAGTTGTTACCTTTCCCATCCGCAGTCATGCCCTGGAGCTAAGAGAAGGGCTTGAATGCAGAAGAGGAGATGCCTCCTTGTACACTGAGAAACAAAGAATCCTTCCTGCCCGGAAGGAGCAAGTTTATCATAAATAACTTTGGAAAGAAGAGAAATAGTTCCTGTGCTTTTCAAGTGAGTGTTCAATTTAGGGAGCTTCTTTCATATATTATGCATTTTTATCATTGTAAATGCTCATCATTTTCTTAGCATATGAGGACTCTTCTGGTCTCAAGTGGCTCTTATGGTTTCTGGTTATAAGGCAGGAATGACGTGTCCTAGGATTTTTAAATTTCATGTTGCATCTTGAGAGCGTGGTGGAATTGATTTCCTTACATCTGTATCACTAGAACTCCCCACTCTTTTTTTTTTTTTTCCATTTAAAACTGTTTTCATCCATGACATCTTCATCTGATACCAAGTTGTGTGACTCTTTTAGACTGTTTCTGGAATGTTACCTTTTCTGCCACCGTTTGTAAACACTAAGCATTTGGAACGAGCAGTAATTTATGAAGCAGTGCAATTTAAAACCTGAGCAGGATAGTTCTATTCTTTAAGCAGCCTGAGGATGATAATTCTTTTCTAAAAAAATTGTTTTTCTCAATTCCTCCGCTTCCTTAATTCCCTGACTTCAACTTTCTGTTGCATCATTTCAACTGTCTTTTCAGTTCCTCCACATCAGTTGCTGAAGTAGGAAATCTTCAGCAAGAGGCTACTTAACTGTGTTCTACAGTGAATATCAGATTCCTAACTGTAGGATTTGTGATACTTAAAGACCATCATCTACTAAAGTTTGAGAGCTGACAAAAAAGTCTCTCTCTCTATATGTGTGTGTGTATATATATATATATATATATATATATACACACACACACACACACACACATATATATATATATATATATATATATATATATATATATATATATAAATGACGTATTTTAAAGTGGCCTGGGTCTTTCTTCTGTGATTTTAGTAAAATTTGATCTTTAAAATTTATATTTTCATTGCATTTGAATAGTGCTTTTGGAAGTCACCCATTTTATTGGACATTTGCAATGAGGAGGTATAGCTGATTTGATTTATTGTGAAATACTGGGTCGGCCAAAATGTTCATTTGGTTAGTGAATATGCTGTTCAGTAAAGTTCTAGATGAAATGAAAAAATGTGGCTTTTATTTTTACTTAAAATCTAATGAACTTTTTGGCCGACCCAATATTTAGTATATTAACTGAATTTAAAAGTTTTAATTTACACATGTCTTGCTGATCAGCTTTTTAAGATACTTCAGAGAATTAAGAGCCCATTCTGATTGTGAATTTGACAAGAATTCTGTTTTGGTGAATCCTGATTGTGAATTTGACAAGAAATCTACTTTGGTGGTAGAAATGGGTATTGCTAAGTTATCATGGCAAACATACTTCTCATTCCTTCCTCTGCCATCAGTCAGGGGAAACCCAAAAGAATATTGCCATCATATTTACTAAGGCAAAACCAAAGTACTTTAATTTTGTAATTTTAGAGGTCTAGTTAGTAACAAAGGTGTCCTGTAAAAATTTATAAGTACACAAGTGAAATATGCACATACAATTTCCATGTTTTAAATGAAAAAACAGGGGTCTGTGTAAGTATATATCTACAGAATGTAATATCCATGTTTGAGTTTAAATAGTAGAATGGAACTTGAAATTAACTTGCTGTTTGGTATGTTTATTTTGAAATAGTAAGCAATTTAAGAAATGGAAAATAGGTTTTAAAAGCGATTTTTTAATTAGAGCATCCAATAAAGCATTAATAGGACAAATGTAAATATATTTATACATGTAGTTTCTAATACTAGAAGTAAAAACTTGACTATCATCTTTGACTACTGGGCAGAGTGATATTCAAGAATTAGGTGTGGAAAATGTGTCCAACAGAAAATGTTAATTTAAAATAGTTTAACACTATGTTGCTAAATAATGGAAACATTTTAAAGAGTATGCTGAATGGAGTTAGGGTCATGTCACAAAGCACATCATTAAAATATCACTTTCAGAATATTAGTCTTTCTTTTACATGTTTCTAACTGGTTGTAGTTATGAAATTCTGCTGCACTCAAAGTGAGGAAGGAAATATAAGAATCACAGAGAAGAGCTCAAGTTTCAAAATATTCATTAGTTTTCTTCACTTCTTTCTTTTCTTTTCTTTTTTTTTCTCCCTTAGGTCAGTGTTTGGCTTTTAGTTTTATATTCAGTGGCAGCTCATTTATGTGTATTTTCATTTGGTGAATACCTTTAGACTTCCCTTGTTACTAGTATGGAATTGATCTTGTTATAAAAAATTCTAAATCTTGTATGTGACCTGTGTTGATCATTGTGCTTTGAGTATGGCAGGGAGCACATTAACATAAGCTTCATCTTGTAAATTGCTTTATGAAAATCAGTGTTTTGTGTGCACTAACAGTATTTCTATAAAATCATGTTTTTTCTTTTTATGAGTAGAAAGAAATATTAGCCCCTTTAGATGCTTTGCTAGAAATAGTCCAAGTTTATATGTAAAGTTTAATTATTCCTCTTTTAAAACTTCTAAAATAGATCTTATAAAACATGAATAAGCTCCCGAAAATGTTTTGAAAACGCAGCATTTAAATTTGGCTCCAGGAAGAGGTTAATGTCTTTAATACTGTCTTGCTAAAAGTAAAAGTTAATTGGTTTTTTATATTCAAATAGATGTTCCTTTCTCATTTTAAACTAAACAGTGTAGTATAGTCAGAACTCAGTGTAGTCGGGTGCTCTTTTCTGATCAGCTTCTTGTATAATTTTTATTTTAACAAAGGTATTTATTTTTTTAATTATTTGGTAGCTTCTTATGCAGATGTAACTGTGTTCGTTTTATTATTTCCTGTTGAGGAATTCTAGTTTCATTCTTGTAATTAACGTTTTAGATTGGATTTTATAACACAGAAAGCTATGTCTTTTAACTGATAACCATATTAAAAGGAAGCAAACACCTGTTATTAAATTTCACAAAGACTTTGCCAATATCACATGCATTTTTTTCGTTTTTTAGTGAAACTCAGAAGTATAATTGTTTAGTTGGCAAATCTATACTTATGTAATAAACTTCTGCATGTCATGTCAGGACAGAACGTCACAGTCAGATAACTCGTAGGCTCTAATTCTTCCACCAGTTCAGATGCCCTAGTTATCAGTCCACTTTCCACATGCACCTAGGGGAAAAATAAATCTCTTTGTGATTGATTTCAGTGTAAATTTATTTGCGGATTTGTCCCGTTTAACATGTACTTTTTGCACTGCTTGGTTTTGGCAGAGATGTCTGGCCATGGGCTGTGGAGTTGAGTTTCAGGTTCTTGGAGTTGAGATCCAAGTTGAGCCATTGGCTCAGAGAAAGGGCCTCCCAGGATCCCGTTCATTTGTCTGCTAGAGGGGATCATGATGCCAGCCATCCTCCCAGGAGTGCTGCGCAGCTTAGTTAATTAATGTTTGTCGGGCCATTTGAGATCGTCAGATGCAGGGTTCTAGATAAGGGCAAAGTAGTATGATTATTTGTTCGTTTTGTAAATGTGATACCAAGACAGTACAAAGCAGATGTTATTTCCCCCTTTCTTCAGCGGCGTTAAATTTATAGTTTAAAGATTGTTGATACCGGACAGTCTATTGAGATGCAAAAATGTTCTTTTGGGGACAGTCCACTGGCAGTCAAAGAGACGTTTAAACAAGCGACAGTGTTGAATGCCTTTACAACCATTGACAGAAGACCGCAGGAACTTTTTTTTAACTAAAGATGATCTCAGGTGAAAAGTCTGATATTTATTGTTTTGCTTCATGTTTAATGAAAATAAAAGCAGCTATCATCTAGGTACTGTTGTCTAAACATAGTGTTTACATACATAACCATTTTCCTGACCCCATTTGAATTTTTTTATATTTGCATATATTGAATACCAAAGAGAAAAGTCTATACCAGGAAAAATAGGAAGCATACACCTCCCTAATCATTAGCTATGAAATAGTTTTTAGGCCTTGTTTGTAAAATTTCTCTTTAGGTAGCCGCTGCTATTTATTTTGCCTAAGAATAAAATGTTAAAAACCATTTACTGTATCCAGAGATTAACAATCCTTGTATATCTCTGTGCTTCTGCCCTAGATAGATGCATTTCTGTTGTCACCTATTAGAAAAGGGTATGGTTTAAATTCAAATATATAATAAATTTATTTTAAAAATAACAATTATTCATCCTCTTAGTTATGTTTAATAGTGAACATGACCATTTTAATTTTTATTAAATAAAATCTAAGTAGCTTTTTTTTTCCTTTATTGGTTATTCATCTTTTATATTGGCATACCATATCTGACAATAGATCACTAGTAAAATCAATTTGATACATATATGTTTGACTAATGGGATTTTCTGTTATTCTGATTTCTTTCTTTTAAGTCAACTCCCCTGGCTAAAGTATTTTTTAAAAGCACATTTGTTTTTTTTTTTTTGTAACCTAGGCTTTTTGTGAAGTCTGGCATAGTTCTGCTGGCCCAGGTTTCTAAGGCAGGGGAAGCAGATGTATCTTTTAGTGAATTGGGCTGTAAGTTTGTAGTCCCTGTGAAATGGTATCCTTCAGCACGGTATCTGTTAATTATTTCCTGTATAACTATCTTTTGCTTGGCTTCCTTTTTTTCACGGACGGCATGAGTCAGAAGATAACAGGGCCCAAGAAGGACCCTATTGTTGAGTGTTCTTAGATGTTGGAAGTGAAGAGTATACAGAAGGTGGCCCAAGTTTCAGGAGCACAGATGCAGAATGATTCCAAAGTGTGTCAGCCATGAGCCGCGCAGCCTCGATGTGAATCTAGTATTTTTCTGGCCAAGTCCAGTCTGATGGGTGGATTTAACAGAAGGGTTCATTACCTAAAATCCAGGAAAAATTTTTACCTTGGATTTCTGTGTTTGGTATTTGCTCCCACCAAAAAAGTGAATATTGTTTCCATTGTCATATTCTTTTACTCTCCCTTCCCTTTGACTCTGTCAGTGAACTTTCATTAAGTGTTTATAGACAAGGACATTGATTACTAAGATGGTCTACCAATAAACTCAAGGACGCTTGGCAGGTAGGATACTGCCGCGTGTGGTTGTGCTACTAGTTCAAGGAGATGCAGATAGTTTCAGTGAGGCTCCAAGAACCCTATTTCCTTCATTTTGGCGAAGTAACATTCTCATTTATAGATGTTTATAATTAACTATAATTTACAAGTAAAACAGAATCGGGGTTATGACGTCATTTTGGAAAAAAACCACGATACTTTATCTTACGGCATATTTTTTATGTTGTTATCAGTGATTAGGGGTAAGGCAAAGGAATCTTACTTTCGTTTTGTTTTTGTAAGTACAGGACATTTGTGATGTGATCAATTGAGTGGTATCATCTCTCATGTTAGGATGATCAAATAGCTCTCGCACATAATTTTACATGTTAACTTGCCTTTTTAAAAAGAGTTTCTCAATTTCTAAGATTTAATTTGGGCATATTAATTATGAAAGCGATGAACCATTTCATGCCCTGGAAATTTACCTATCTGCAACATCATGATTAATCAGAAAAAACTAAGGATATACAGAGATATTTCTAAAAGACAGAATACACTATAATATTTAAATGAGAAAATCCGACTGATAATAAATGGTGTCCCATGTCCAAGTCACTGTCATCGAAGTGGGTCATTTTTAAGATACAAAATAAATTCACTCATAAATAATGCTTAGAGAATAATATCCTAGAAATACGTAATTAAGGAGAGTTGTTAAACTAAATTGACTTATTTAATGATGAATGCAGATAATCAAGGAAAAAGCAAATGATAATCTTTAAGAGCTATTTCTTATGTATATGAAATATGACAGATATCCAATACCCAGATAGTGGGATGATATGCTTCCCTTATACTATGTGTGCAGCACAGTTTGTTTTCTAGAGGAATTTATTTCCAAGTACGACCTATGTTCTTATGCAGAGTTGAGTCATGTTTCTTAAGGGAAAGCAGTCAACTCAGACAGGCTTACCTTTTTTAGGGGAGAACTCTCTTTCCTTGTTTTCCTTTTGCCTTCATGGATGATGTTTTTACTACCCTTCACCATTTCTCAACCCAGTTTTTGCCTTCATTGGATGTGTGTTGGATGTGGTGGGGTAATAGTGTGGGCTTTGAGGGAATATAAGAGAGAACTTGATTTTTCTCTTTAAAATATGGAATTTAATGATCTTTAGTTTTAATTGTCGCTGAAATATTTACATTGATTCCATTAGAAAGTGTTTTTCTTTCATAGGATTTTCAGAATGTCAGATAGAATAGTCTTTATTATTTCTTAATAACGTGTTAAAAAGACAGGGGAAAGAATACTTTCTCAATTAACATTGAGTTTGTGATTGCTATAGGCTAAAAATACAGACTCTCAAGCCATTATTTTTATTTATTTATTTATTTTTGGCTGTGTTGGGTCTCCGTTGCTGCGCATAGGTTTTCTCTAGTTGCAGCGAGCGGGGGCTACTCTTTGTTGCGGTGCGCGGGCTTCTCATTGCGGTGGCTTCTTCTGTTGCGGAGCATGGGCTCTAGGTGCACGGCTTCAGTAGTTGTGGCACGCGGGCTCTAGAGTGCAAGCTCAGTACTTGTGGTGCACGGGCTTATTTGCACCGTGACATGTGGGATCTTCCCGGGCTAGGGCTTGAAACCGTGTCCCCTGCATTGGCAGGCGGATTCTTAACCACTGTGCCACCAGGGAAGCCCTCTCAGGCCATTCTCACCCCGTTAATGACACTTATGAAAACATGCCCTGATGTCATTTATATGCACAAGTTAGGTCAGATTTATATATGGGAATCTAAACATTTACAAATATTACATTTGAGAGAGCTATTTGCTTTACTTAAAAATAATCATTTGCTTTAAAAAAAAAAACCCCAGAACCTCAGCATGGGACTTTTAAAATTTCTTCCCTGATACTTTGAAAAATGAAAATGTTTTTATTTACTTATAACTTTTTAGAAGCTTATCTGTCTTGCAAAGCATGCTACAGTTGAAGCAGTGTTGGTCATATTTTAGAAGATACACGTTTGGCTAATCTAATTCTTCTTAATCTCAGGAATTTTCAACCTAAACTTTTCTTGATAATTCAGGAAAATCCATCACTTCGCCTGAATCATATAACTGATTCAAAGAAATTTGGAGGTTTTTAAAATGTAGACTGTCGCGATGGGCAGTCTATGGTCTACAAATGAACTATCCACTTAATATGCCTCTCAAAACTTTATGCTATGATAATGTATCTCACGTAGGATTTTTTAAAAAATCAAATCAAAATTTATAGCTTACCTCAAATTCACATATGATTTAAATATTTTTCAAGACTCCAAAATATATCTGAATTATTCTTTAGTAGTGTGCCCAGCCCTTTGAGGTTACAGCTGGGTTTAGAGGTGGGTGTGTTCCACCTTTAATGGAGTGTCTCTGGTTGTGATTCAGGCTTGACAGGATTGTATTTTCCAGTAAAATTATATTTTAAGTTTTCTTTTTACTCTTCCCTTGTGATGTAGTGGAAAGAGTACTGGATTGGAGGAAAAGGCTTTGTGTTCTCGACTCACTTTGTGACTAACTGGCCGTGTGACCACCCTGGATGAGTCACTCAGTCCTTATGTCCTGTTTCCTTCTTTGGAAAATTATAGAGATAGAAGCATACAATTGCTCAGATCTCTTTAAAATTGCAAACTCTGGGGCCAAGCGAATTTTCTATAAAACCTTAAACATTTAGGTCTGTGAATTGATACCCGAGGCCACTTTAAGACAAATATCTTCTATTGTGGACTTAGTGATGCTAATGTCCAAAGAGATATCATGTATTTGATGTCCAAGTTCCTAAGTTAGATTTCCCTCTAATGGCTAAGAACCCATAAATTATAAACAACTGTCACAATACAGTCTAAAATCTTCAACAGGGACTTATCTTATACAAGAAAGCTCATTCTTTGAAAATACCTTTTTTTCAGAGAATCATGCTATTAAGGGGCCACTTACGAATGCCGATAAAGGGAAGTCTACACAATGAGAAATAAAATAATTCTGGTGAGAATATGACATGTTTAAAGTCTATTTCTTCAGTTTCTTGGCATTGAGCGATGTTGCCTGTTTTTTTCACAGTCAGATGTTCAAATCAGAATTTTGGATGCAGAAACTAATTTTAGTAGGTGGGGTGCAAATTTCTTATGAGTCCATGAATAGACTCTAATCCCAGCTGTTTCATTACAATTATAAAAATAAAATTGGCTGTGAATCATTCAAACTCTATTTAATGGATGTGAATAATTCAGTTTCGCCCCACTGAAATCTTAAAACTATAAACCTATCTTAGATTCTTTGTGTTCCTTCAGAGTTAATATCTCATTATTCATATGTGAATTATTAGAAGTATTGGTGGTCATGATGGAAATGACCATATTTCCACTCAGTTCCTGTGGGTTTCAGGAGAGGAGGTGGCCTCTAGGGTGGCGTTGGTGATGAAAACAAGAAAGAAATTAGGAAGAGTCTATGAAAAGAGAAAAGGATATCGAATTAGTGTTTGTTGGCATTTTCTTACCCGTGGAAGAGTCTATGAAAAGAGAAAAGGATATCGAATTAGTATTTGTTGGCATTTTCTTTCCCATTAAAATACATATGTTCATTACATACATTTTAGAAAATATAAATAAGCAAAAAAGAAGAAAATGACTACTCAACACTTTAATCTATCCCTTTCTGGAGACACACACACACGAAGACATGCACATACAAACATAGACTTATGTGTTTATTATTAAATAGCCTTCAATTTCACTTTATAATAAATTGTAAACATTTTCTCATATTAGTGTTTATTCTGCTATATCACATTTATTGACTTCATAATATTTCATTATGTATTGTACTAGTTGTACCAGAAAAGATGATTATTGATTCCTTGTTGTCAGACATTGAAGTTACTTCCAATTTTTGCTGTGGTAAATAGTGCTGCATTGAATATCCTTGTAGCTAAATAATTCTATCTTGCTTGCAATCTTAAATTGTTAGAACTGGCTTCCCTATAATCAGGTTCCTCCATGGGGTGACACAGTAGTGGAGTTTATTGTCAAGTATGGGTCACTTTACCAGGCTATGTGTATGTATACTCTTGGGAAATGGTAAAACGTTTTATTGGTGACAATTGCCTCACAGTGGTAGCTAAGAAATAGAACCCCCAACATTTTCTTTAAACATTATTATGGGGGAAAACTTAGTATGAAGGTTTGAATAAGGTACATTTCTGAAGCACCAACATAGATTCAGTGAAGTATCTATTTCACTTTTATAATCGAAGCATTCCTTAGTCACCTTGACGTTCAAAGAGTATTTAAATAGTGTAATGTACTGAAATGAGTCTTACAAGGTAAATATATATATTATATGTATATATATGTATATATATATTTAATATTTATGTATATATGTATTTAATATATAAAGGGATTTCACTGTCTCCAAAAAGATTCTTAAAGTTAATATGTTTTGGTGATCACATAAAGTTGGCGCCAGCAGCTATTTAGTGAAGTACTTGGTACACACACAAGCTCTGTTTTAAACTATTTGAATTTATTTTAATTTTCTCAAGGTCATTCACATAGTTTAAGGTAAGGTAAGAATGAAACTCAGGTGTTAAAGGGAAGTGTAGAAAACCATTCTAAATCCCATTTTCATTTTCTTTTTCAAGCATCTCACTGCTATATGCAAAGTCCTTTCAAAGACTAGAAACTATTTGTATTTATAGTTCGTGAAATTTTAACAATATACCCATTTGTTTGGGGGATTTGAATGCATAATTGGTTGTATCTAAATTTAAATACATTAATACTCATCTGGGTTCAGGATTTACTTTCAAAGAACCAGCATGTGTTAAACCAAACTAACCTAGACTCAGACTTGAAAGAAATAGAAATTCAAAGCAAAAGATAGCTTTGTAGAATCATTCCCTGATGTACTGGTCTCTAACTTTTCTTGCCCTATAAATAATAATTTAGCACCTACTTTGTTTCAGGAACCATGAAAGATCCTATAAAGAGTATGGATATAAGTAAATCAGGGTTCTTGCCCTCAAGTAATATACAATCATGTATAAGTGATAAGCTAAGTATACAGACAACGATAATAAAAGTGAGACTTCCATAAAAGGGACAAGGAGAGGAGAGCAGTGGTCTTTGGGTGTTTAAAGAGGAACAGATCACATTCAGTTGAGTGATTGAAAACAGTTGTCATACGTAGAGTTTTCTGAGATGATTTTTGAAAAAAAGACTAAGCTTTCAGCAACTGAATATGACTGCATGGAAGGCAAGCTCTGTAGAGAGAACAGTGTGAGTTTAGCTGAGGGCATTTTTAAGATATAGATGATGGAAAAGCTTGATCAAAAGGTATGTGCAGTATAGTTTGCATAGCTAAGACGTGACATATAAGTTAGGAGAGTTTCCTTAAATGCTTATTTGAAATTTTTTATTTCAGAAGGAAATAGGGAACCATCACAGGATTTAGATCAAAGATATCTTGATCAAACCTTTAACAAGGTTAATATCTATCCCATTTTACATAGGATGGCTTGGAAGAAGGTGGATAGGTGGGCAGAATTGGGATAAAGGAGATTAGTTAGTAGGTTAATCCCTTATCCTATGACTGATAACAAAGGCTACACTAGGATAGTGAAAATGAGAGATTATTTTTATAGATATGCTAGATGTAGAATATTCAAGAGTTAGCCAAGTTGACATGTGTGGGTGACCAAGAGGAGGGAGGTTATGATGAATGAGGCTTTAAGTTTGGATGACTAGACAAGGAGACCAATAATAGCTAACATTTGATAATCACCAACTATGGGCCAGGCTCTCCTTTCAATTTGTAATAACTCATTTAATCTTCCAGGTAACCCCATGCCATAGAGGATATCTTTAATTCCATTTTACAGAGGAAATAGAGCCTCAGAAATATTAAGTCACTTGCCCAAAGTCACCCAGCTAGTAAGTGACTGGGTCATGCTAGACCATGTCCATATAGGCTGACTTCAAAGTCCACACTTTTCTAAATTGCTTTTTGATGAATGGTAGTGCCATTAGCAGAACTCTAGCCTGAGCTTTTTTGTGAGTGTTAAATAAGGTAGTCTTAACACCTACAAAGTTTGCAGGGCATTCAGATGAAAATATCTAATGGATAGCAAGAAATGGCATTTCTCATAGGGAACAGAGGAGTTGGAATGACTTCTAAATGAACCGACATTTCTTTAATAGTTGAGTTTATATTGAAAACCTAGTTTGTACAGAATATTCTAGGAGTGTTATCAACATGGACAAGCTATGGTCACCAATTCTTTAAACCATTTGTAAACCAGTCTGGCAGATAATGTTCAGAAACATGATTATGGTATAAGGAAAGGGGTGCCAAGTGCCATGGAGTGGAACAAATAAGCTGTAGTATTTAATTTAATTTAATATTTTAACATTTTTTATTGAAGTATAGTTGATTTACAATGTTGTGTTAGTTTCAGGTATACAGCAAGTGATTAATGTATATATATATTCTTTTTCAGATTCTTTTCCCTTATAGGTTTCTATAAAATATTGATTAAAGTTCCCTGTGCTATACAGTAGGTCCTTGTTGGTTATCTATTTTATATGTTACATATATATATATATAGTAGTGTGCATATGTTAATCCCAAATTTAATTTTTTTAAGAGGAGGAAATTATCTATTCTTAATTGAGCCATCAAGAAAGGCCTCCTGGAAGAGGTTGCTTATTGGTTGGTTCAAAAAGGATTGGGGTTTGCATAGGTGGTGATTGATGGGGCAGGGGATTCTTGGGGTGTAAGAACGAAATAAACCAACAAAAAAGAACTTTGGTGTTTGGAGAACTTGAGGAACAATCAAAGTACAAAAGTCTAAAGATAATCCAAGTCAAAGGTGAGCTATGTAACTGCAGCTTAAAAAAATAGCATAGTAGATGAGTCCTGCTCTAGAGTGACAGTTACTGTTTTGACATTTATGAGATTAAATTTAAGATCCTCTGTGTATGGAAAACTCTTTTGTTAATTGATAGGATTCAGAAATTTGCAGAAACATGCATACCTCAAGATCTTATTATTTGCACCATAAACCCAAAGGAAAGAATAAGCTTTAGAACAGAGTTGGGTTATTTAAATCAAAGTCTGAAGAAAGAATTTAATAAAATCTTTAATTAGTGTAAATAAGCATCAGAAAGTTACTTTATATATATATATATATATATATATATATACTTTATATATGCACATATATGTTACTCTTTTATTCAAATATAAATTAAAAATAATTCTACATAGCACCATACCATACATAGTTTCAAAAGAAATATAAATGAAAAAAAATTCTTGAAAACCTGTGTAAAGTGTATGCCATACATACTATACTCATTTGATTGATTCATTATATATAAGAACTGTTGTATTTTGGTTTTATATATTGGTGTTCTGATTTATTCACTAATCATTTCTCTTAGCTTTGATTCCTTGGCTCATTTTCATGTCCTACTTAATGTCTTATTTAGTCATTGAGAAGAAAGAGAAATCCTTGCCTGTGATACGTCACCTGTTGTTTAATGGCTAAAAGTGTTACATATCTTAATACTGTATTACATTGAGTCATTTTAAAAGCATTGCTTTCCCTTTTGTTTAAAATTCCTACAGTCCCTGGGATATTGGTAGGGGGTTAATGGAAGTCTTGATTAAAATCTCCCAAGCTTCAAGGCTTTCAGTTCTTTAAACAATTTGGATCTGAGAGATAGGCTTATGTCTTTTTAGTAGTCTATTTACTGATTTAATGTTAAGAGAAAATCATAAGTTTATTCTTTAGTTTTTTGGTAAGAAGTATAAATTAAAATGCCTTTAAAAAAAAAATCAACCACAGCCCATTGTGTGATGATCACAGAATTTATGGCAGTTCTTTCAAAAACTCTCTGTAGACACACCATCATCATTTAAAAGTAAACGAGCTGTTGGGGCTTCCCTGGTGGCGCAGTGGTTGAGAGTCCGCCTGCCCATGCAGGGGACACGGGTTCGTGCCCCGGTCTGGGAAGATCCCACATGCCGCAGAGCGGCTAGGCCCATGAGCCATGGCCGCTGAGCCTGCGAGTCCGGAGCCTGTGCTCCGCAACGGGAGAGGCCACAACTGTGAGAGGCCTGCGTACCGCAAAAAGAAAAAAAAAAAAAAGTAAACAAGCTGTCTTTGGTGTACTGATTTTCCGTTATTAAAGATAAGCCTTTTTAAGTTTTATATCTAGAGTGTTTCTAAGAGATTCTTTCTGCACTTGCAGGACCATGAACTCTAATCATGACTTAATCAATCTCACTTGCTTCATAATAGCTAACCAAACCACAGGTGGATAAAGGCTCTGAGATAGGTAAAAGTCATAATGCACTTGAAGTTTACACTTAGACCCACAAGCTTAGATTCATTAATTATCCATTTTTGTGACCAGCCCAAACCGCTCCTACCTTTCTATGACTAGACAGTGACTGCACAATATTCAGGTTCAGTCAGATGTCTTAACTGTTCTAGATTTAGCGAATCAGATGAGTTTTAAACATGGCTTTGAGTTGGGATTCACGTGGAATTGAGTTGGCACCTCTGTAGTTTCCAGTCCTTATGATTTTAATGTATGAATTTCATTGCAGTGTTGAGATTTTTGTGATATTCTCTGGACCTGAAATTGAGATGCACTGAAGTACGTGTGTGCGTGCGCGCGCGTCTGAGGTTTTTCCACCGAAAGCAAGGGGTATTTGGACAAGTTTGGAACACAATAGAGCAAAGATATTTCAGAAACAGCAAATATTGGATCTTATAATTTATCCCTTCGTGAGTTTTTCTCCCTCAATAGATTGTGAGCTCCTGAGAGAGAAGGGCTGTGCCATTTTTATGTTTCTGTTTCTTATCGGCCCCACCATACTGCTCATCTCTTAGGAAGTCTAGAATCAGTGCATACTTAATTGAATGGAATTCTGTGAATATATACCCACCTTTTTAAAAATTGGAAAACTACCTTTTAATTTCTGTGTGAGCCTACAATACTGCTTGTATAATTTTTACCATTAATTAAGTTTATAATTGCAAACATTAATATTTGGATACTCTTTTTAGGACTAAAGGATTAGGTAAGTTATTACTTACATGCAATTTTTTCCAGTGGCCTTTAAAGTATAATACTATTTGGTAAGTTGTTTACTCTGGATAAAAACATCATAAAATTATACCAGTTTTGGTTTCACATTAAAAAAAATTGAGCTTTACTGGACCATTTATAAATTTGAAAATTTTTCTGAGTTATCTGGTGAAACAGTGATTTCTCAGGGTTGACAGAGTTTTTTGATACAGGAATCTAGAGAAGCAATCTGCCAATGTGTTTCTAGGCTTAAAAAGAGTTCCAGTAAAAGCTGTTTATCTTTATTTTTAATTCACTTATCCAAAATTTATTTTCTTTGTGTAAATTCTTTTTAAAATAATAAGTGTAAATCCCATTTTGGTTGAAATAATCAATCTTCTGCACAGCTAACGGTTTATAGAACATGATGCTGAACACTGCTGAATCTAAAATGTGGGAAGAAAGTTTCACTATTCTCTACGGTTCCCTCTAAGGAAGGGAAATGTTTTAGAACATTGGGCAGTGGGTTCAAAATAAGAGGGAATGGGCAGTGGGACCATTTATTCCAATAATTTTATGATCAAGTCAGGGAATCAAAGGCTTACAAGACTAGAAAATGTGATGTGAAGAAGAGAAAGATATTCATAGATAATATTTTTCCTTGAGCCTGCAGCATCCCATTTGCTAGAGACAAACCCAGAAAGGAGAGTTCAAAAGCTTTTGTGAACTCAGGAATACATATGTTGTTTTTACTACAAACTCCAAAACCATCATCTTAATCTCCTTGCCTAGAAGAAATGAATAGAAGAATGGGTTTTGTCTGTGGAATTGAAATCTACAAAGTCAGGGAGCTTTGTTCTTTAAATGGAGTTCTTGTTTGTTTTCTTGACCCTTTAGGAAAGTAGTGGGGGGAGAGGAGGGAAAAGGGGTATAGCTGTAAAATGCAAAAGAAAACTGGTGAATTACCCTGTTCTTTTTGGCCCTGATGTTGTTGAATTGTACCTACACTATGGTATCCCTCCGGTACCAGATTCATTGCCTTTCAGGGTTGGAATCCATGCAGAGAGGAAGGATTCCTGAAGAAATAATCAAAATCATAGTCTTTTACTGTTGCCTTGTTCTGTACAGTAGGTTATTTTTGTGGGGGTGGTTTACAGAGATGTAGCTCTTCAATCATCTAAATGTGATGTAGTAAAAGTCATTTTCAGGAAGTGAAACTCTACTTTGTTACTTTTTTTCACTCAAAGGCTAATGTCATTAGCTCTAAAACATTTGTTCATCTTTTTTATCGAGTATTTGAACTACGCCTATGGAAGACATATGGATTTAAATAGTACTTGGCTTACCATCTGCTGATAAGGGAAAGTGAGATTCTAAATCAGAGTGGCAGGAAAGTCTATTTCAGTAGAAGCTATTTTGATCTGAAATATTGTAGGCAATTTTACAGAGTATTTTAATTGGGATTATATTGACATGTGTTAGTAAAAGGAGTATATTTGCTGGTATGGTTCAACTTATATAATCATGAAATTTATATATCAGTTTAGAGATGTGGGGCAGTGCAAAATTTTGATCCCATTAATTGTAGATTTTTTTTTTTTCTAAAATAGTCATTTGTGGGAAAACCTATCTGATTCATTCATTTTAGAGCAGTGGTACATTTTCTATCTCATGCCAGAAATAAAAACATAAAACATCAACTTTTCAGATAAATTAATTAGAAATTTAAAACCACAATTTATTCTTTTAATACAGTGCTCATTTGTTGAATATTTTTATTGTAAGCTGCATTTTGAAAATCCTTTTTAACCTTGGAGAGATTAGAAGAAGAAAAAGAGAATATCTGTTTTTATGATGCTAAAATGCTGAAAAGTCTATAATTGTGCCATATGTATGTTTCAGGTTAAAATTTCAAGAATGTGGAGTCATCTAGGCATTAAGAATTCTATGAAATATAGTATAATTTGAATCGTATACAAGTATGTGCATATATATGTATATGTGTATTTATATATTATACATGAGTATATAATTTTGATTAAGCCTTACACCGGGTTTATTTTTGTTAATAAGTAAAAGGTTTTCAAGTTAATCTGTCATTCTTTTATAAAACATGTGTCTGGCACATCACTTATGATTGTGGTGATGCAGGGGTCAATTGCACATAGTTTCTGCCTCCTGGGAGGAAGTACAGTAAAGGGTGCTTCACCATGTCCAGAATTATGCCAAGAACCTTCATAGGCATCATCTCACTTAATTCTTTGAACAACACTGTGATACTGAACATTTGCAACCCCATTTAAGTGAAGGCACAAAGATATAGAGAAGTTGAGTAAGGTGCCCCCAAATAACATGCAGCTAGTTGAATTAAGTTTGAAGGTTATGTGGCAGAAGCCCGTTGTGTGTTGGGCTCTGTGCTCAGTGCTACGTACAAGATGAATAAGACAAGTCTTTGCCCTTGAACAAAATCTACAAGATGACAAATATAACAGGGTGATTTATGCAAAGCAGAAAATACAGCAGCAGAGAAGGCGGTGCTGAGTGCAGGTAGCTATCTTGGCCTGGGAGGTCCTCAAAGACATACTGGAGAAGATGATGCCTAAGCTGAATTTTGGTTTGATGAATAAAGGTGGAACAAGAGGCCAAGGAATCACAGCATGTGTCCGGTGCTGGAGTCATGAACTCGTATCCAAGCAGTTTATCTAGAGCAGTTCTGTGCAGTCCAGTAGGAGCTCACCATATGTGGTTATGGAGTACCTGAAATGCCACTAGTCTGAACTGAAATATGCACACCATGTTCCTAAGACTGGGAGTGAAAAAAATCAATATTGAAGCTATCACATTACACAATTATACACACACACACACACACACACACACACACACACACACACACACACACACACACATATATATTTTTTCTGTACGCGGGCCTCTCACTGTTGTGGCCTCTCCTGTTGCGGAGCACAGGCTCTGGATGCGCAGGCTCAGCGGCCATGGCTCACGGGCCCAGCCGCTCCGTGGCATGTGGGATCTTCCCGGACCGGGGCACGAACCTGTGTCCCCTGCATCGGCAGGCGGACTCTCAACCACTGCGCCACCAGGGAAGCCCCACAATTTTATATTAATTACATTTTGAAATGATAATATTTTAAATATATTAACTCCGGTAGCTATATTTAAGAGGTTTGCTTTGATTCAGTGAATTTGACTCACTGATTGAACAAATCAGAGATGGTTTGGTGTCTTGGAAACCTTAGAATTTCTGCATATTGTTGCTTCTGTTGATATTGTTTTGTTCGTGCATTTGAGCTATTCAGTTGACAGATTTTGGATGCGTTGGCCTTATTAAAGAAGCTTCTGGGCACCTCATCAGTTTATTTACACAGGAAAATATAAGCGAGGTCCTTAAATCGTATACATAGTCCATCATTTCTTAGAACTCGTTTCTTTTTAATTTGGAAACTTTGCGTTCAGTTTCTTGCAGGTAGGTCTGTGGTTTTTAAGATATTTAAGACTATTCTTTTTTTAGTCTGAAATAATTGCTGTTTTGAACTTAAGTATTTTCTAAACACTTTTTTGCAAAAGTATATCATTTTCAAGACATGGAACCTCAGAAATTTGTTATACTTTGTTTGGTGCCAACTTTTTTCTCCCGTATCGTGAAATTTACTACATTCGTTTTCTTTACTAAGGAGCTCATGAGGGTCTAATTGAGAACAAGATCTTACAATGTGATTGGCAAAACCCAGGTCAGCGCTGCAGATTCTCCCAAGAAGCTCTCCATCCTTAGATTATGTGATGCAACTTGGTACTGAATGAACCCATTCAGTTGACATTACCGGGTTCCACAGCCAGGTCTCAGACACAGAAGGTTTTTCTCAAAAGCAGTTATTATTTATTTTTATAACAGTTCACTCTTAGAAAGACCACAGTTAGGTTTAGCAGAACAATATTGTCATTGATTTATTACAAACCACCCCAGAACTACTGATGGGTTAGTCATGTCCTTCTTTTTTTAATAGATCTTTATTGGAGTATAATTGCTTCACAATACTGTGTTAGTTTCTGTTGTACAACAAAGTGAATCAGCCATATGCATACATATATCCCCATATCCCCTCCCTCTTGAGCCTCCCTCCCACCCTCCCTATCCCACCCCTCTAGGTCATCGCAAAGCACGGAGCTGATCTCCCTGTGCTATGCTGCTGCTTCCCACCAGCCAACTATTTTACATTCGGTAGTGTATATATGTGGATGCTACTCTCACTTCGCCCCAGCTTCCCCCTCCCACCCCGTGTCCTCAAGTCCGTTCTCTATGTCTGCGTCTTTATTCCTGCCTTGCAACTAGGTTCATCAGTACCATTTTCTTTTTTTTTAGATTCCATATATATGTGTTAGCATATGGTATTTGTTATTCTCTTTCTGACTCACTTCACTCTGTATGAAAGACTCTAGGTCCATCCACCTCACTACAAATAACTCAATTTCATTTCTTTTTATGGCTGAGTAATATTCCATTGTATATATACAACGCCACATCTTCTTTGTCCATTCATCTGTCAATGGACATTTAGGTTGGTTCCATGTCCTGGCTATTGTAAATAGTGCTGCAGTGAACATTGTGGTACATGACTCTTTTTGAATTATGGTTTTCTCAGGGTATATGCCCAGTAGTGGGATAGCTGGGTCATATGGTAGTTCTATTTTTAGTTTTTTAAGGAACCTCCATACTGTTTTCCATAGTGGTTGTATCAGTTTACATTCCCACCAACAGTGCAGGAGGGTTCCCTTTTCACCACACCCTTTCCAGCATTTATTGTTTCTAGATTTTTTGATAATGGCCTTTCTGACCGGCATGAGGTAATACCTCATTGTAGTTTTGATTTGCATTTCTCTAATAATTAGTGATGTTGAGCATCTTTTCATGTGCCTCTTGGCCATCTGTATGTCTTCCTTGGTAAAATGTCTATTTAGGTCTTCCACCCATTTTTTAATTGGATAGTTTGTTTTTTTGATATTGTGCTCCATGAGCTGTTTGTATATTTAGGAGATTAATCCTTTGCCCATTGTTTCATTTGCAAACATTTTCTCCCATTCTGAGGGTTGTCTTTTCATCTTGTTTATGGTTTCCTTTGCTGTGCAAAAGCCTTTAAGTTTAATTAAGTCCCATTTGTTTCTTTTTGTTTTTATTTCCATTACTCTAGGAGATGGGTCTAAAAAGATCTTGCTGTGATTTATGTCAAAGAGTGTTTCTCCTATGTTTTCCTCTTAGAGTTTTATAGTATCTGGTCTTACATTTAGGTCTTTAGTCCATTTGGAGGTTATTTTGGTGTATGATTTTAGGTAGTGTTCTAATTTCATTCTTTGACATGTAGTTGTCCAGTTTTCCCAGTACCACTTATTGAAGAGGCTGTCTTTTCTCCATTGTATGTTCTTGCCTCCTTTGTCATAAATTAGGTAACCGTATGTGCATGGGTTTATCTCTGGGCATTCTATCCTGTACCATTATCCATATTTCTGTTTTTGTGCCAGTACCATACTGTCTTGATTACTGTAGCTTTGTGGTATAGTTTGAAGTTGGGGCGCCTGATTCCTCCAGTGCTGTTTTTCTTTCTCAAGATTGCTTTGTCTATTTGGGGTCTTTTGTGTTTCTATACGGATTGTAGAATTTTTTGTTTTAATTCTGTGAAGAATGCCATTGGTAGTTTGATAAGGATTGCATTGAATCTGTAGATTGCTTTGGGTAGTATAGTCATTTTCACAATATTGATTCTTTCAATCCAGGAGCATGGTATATTTCTCCATCTGTTTATATCATCTTTGATTTCTTTCATCAGTGTTTTATAGTTTTCTGAGTACAAGTTTTTCACCTCCTTAGGCAGGTTTATTCCTAGGTATTTTATTCTTTTCGTTGCGATGGTAAATGGGATTGTTTCCTTAATTTCTCTTTCTGATTTTTTGTTGTTGGTGTATAGGCATGCCAGAGATTTCTGTCCATTAATTTTGTATCCTGCAACCTTACCAAATTCATTGATTAGTTCTAGTAGTTTTCTGGTGGCATCTTTAGGATTTTCTTATTTATAGTATCATGTCATCTGCAAGCAGTGACAGTTTTACTTCTGCTTTTCCAATTTGTATTCCTCTTATTTCTTTTTCTTCTCTGATTGCTGTGGCTAGGACTTCCAAAACTAGGATAAGAGTGGTGAGAGTGGACATCCTTGTCTTGTTCCTGATCATAGTGAAATTGAAACCGTAATTAAAAATCTTCCAACAAACAAAAGTCCAGGACCAGATGGCTTCACAGGCACATTCTATCAAACATTTAGAGAAGAGCTAACACCCATCCTTCTCAAACTCTTCCAAAAAATTGCAGAGGGAGAAACACTCTCAAATTCATTCTATGAAGCCACCATCACCCTGATATCAAAACCAGAAAAAGATATCACAAAAAAAATTTTAGACCAATATCACTGATGAACATAGATGCAAAAAGCCTGAAGAAAATACTAGCAAACAGAATCCAACAACACATTAAAAGGATCATACACCATGATTGAGTGGGATTTATCCCAGGGATGCAAGGATTCTTCAATATATGCAAACCAATCAATGTGATACACCACATTAACAAATTAAGGAATAAAAACCATATGATCATCTCAATAGATGCAGAAAAAGCTTTTGACAAAATTCAACACCGATTTATGATTAAAACTCTCCAGAAAATGGGCGTAGAGGCAACCTATCTCAATATAATAAAGGCCATATATGACAAACCCACAGCAAGCATCATACTCAATGGTGAAAAACTGAAAGCACTTCCACTAAGATCAGGAACAAGACAAGGGTGTCCACTCTCACCATTATTATTCAACATAATTTTGGAAGTCCTAGCCATGGCAATCAGAGAAGAAAAAGAAACAAAAGGAATCAAGGGGTCAATCCGAGAAGAAGATATAACAATTATAAATGTTTATGCACCCAGTATAGGAGCACCTTAATGCATAAGGCAAATGCTAACAACCATGAAAGGAGAAATCAATAGTAACACAGTCATAGACAGGAACTTTAACACCCCACTTACACCAATGGACAGGGCATCCAACAGAAAATAAATAAGGAAACACAAGCTTTGAATGACACAATAGACCAGATAGATTTGATTGATATTTATAGTCATGTCCTTTTTATATATCAGAGAAGAGCACCTTCCTGTCTCCTTAAGTGAGAAAAACCCAGGTTGCCATGTCAATATTTTAATGTTGGTGATAGCAGATGGCCCAATCGCAGTAAATGCTTTTCCTATTCTCCCCCTTTTTCTTTCCCATCCCCATTCTTCCTTGCACTCCCTTCCCTTTAGCTATTACATTGAGTAATTCTATAACTACCCAGAAGCTCCCTTTGCAAAGGAATGATTTGAAACTCAGTGTTTGAGAGGAATTAAGGGCTAGCCCCTTAGAACTAGAAGATCATTGCTCCCAATGTTCTCCTCTCTGCCCCATCATGAACACTGAAAGAGGAGATATTTAACGGTACCCCACAGCCATCCTGAGAGAGTTGCAGGAAGTACAGGGAGTCATATCCACGTTGTGGATTCTATAGTGAGAACAGAAATGGAACCAAGGATCACATGAGAAGGTCACCTTGGTAGTGAGAGTTAACCGGCACAACACTTTCCTCTTCTGCCCATATTATGTAGGTGTGACTTGGTAGGTGGTCCCTTTCTTAGCCAGGCTACTTGCCACAGGGATTTAGAAGGTTTTATGTTATCAAGCCAGTTAGAGCTTAAGTCATTGTACCAGTGTGCCAAATTCTTTCTTATATTTGCCTTGAGTATATTTCTGAATATATAGGAAGACTTTGTCTTGGAGGGAGAGATATAAATTTTGTTTTAAATACTCTTTACTGAGCAACTTCCATCACTGTTAGAGTGTTGTCAAAGATATCTTGTTCACAGATTCTTCCAGGCTAGACTTCTAGAAGTGGAATTTCTGCGTCAAAGGATATGCACCTGAACATGTGGGCAGGTAATGCTGGATTACTCTCCTGTTTCTGAGATCAGCAAATGATTTGAAAAATAATTGTGTCTGTTCCGAATTTTGCTAGATCAGAATGGCAATGAAGGTAGGAATGAAGAGTCAATGTGTGGAAAGAGTGTAGCTAGGAATTCTCGTACTGACATCTTTTTTATCCCTCTATCTCTCTGTCTTTGGAAGGAGTTTATCTTGGATTTGACAGATACATATGACTTGACAGTGTCAACCAGCCTTACCTTTCGATGGTGCCAGCTGCTACAGTTTTAAGAAATACTCAGGAAAAAATGTAAATTTTTTCAGATGAGTAAGATATACACGGTGATTTCAGGTAAAAAGTGGAAACATAAATGCAGCAAACATACATAAGGTACTGAAGTGATTATTATATTTATCTCAGATATCAAAGCAATGGAATTGTCTTAGTTTCTCAATTTTTTCCTCCATTTTCCATCTTCTTTCTTTTCTTTAGTAGAACAGTTTGATGAATTTATAGGTACCAATCCGTTTTTAGCTACTCATCTTTTGGAAAAATTTTGATTTCTAACTAAACCTAGGCAAACCAGAAGTGTATGACTAGCCCAGATTTTATTAGCACTTCCGTAGCTGTCTTAGATTTTTACAGATAGTCAAAGGATCACATTGCCGTGACTTTGTGAAGAGTCATCGTCCCTATTTGGAAGAATGAGTGGCAAAAGTGATGACATTCTGTTTCTTCTCACTGTTTTCTGATTTCTGGAGCACTGCCATTCTCCACATTTCCCCTGGCCTTAAGAATGCCAGCTGGCTGTTTGAAAAAAGAAGAAGAAAAAAAGAAATGCAAAAACAACAACAAAAAACCTGAAATCATGGCTCAGGGAACCTGGATGCAGCCCCTCCCTTAGCGCCCTATAGCCTGTAGCTCATTGGCCAGGCTCTTTCTGCTCTTCTGATACTCTGCACACCTGGATCCTTGCCATTTTCACCTGGATCCTTGCCATTTTCTATTCTACCAACTAGCCTTGGGCAGTAGATCACCTGCTCTCCTCTTTACTCCAGGCTTGGAGGAGTGGAAGTGCAGCTTCTTTCCACAGTTCTGACCTCCCTGCTTTGGGGAAGTCTTGTTGAAGACTTCATTTAATGAAGCCAGCCTGTCTGTAGCTTGCTTACATGCAGCTCTTCTGATCATCTGCTAAGATCTTAAACAAAGGGGCTACATGACATGCAGACAGACAGACACATACACACATATATATGCACACACAAACTTGTGCCAGTGAGTGTACGGCTAGATACGCATGCACACAATTCAATATGTCCATTTGCATATCATTTGACCACACACCTGCCAACATATGTGTTATAGTGGAGGTATACCTTATGAGAAAATGAAATTGCAAGATTAGGTAGACAGTGTTGTTCATACGTGAACTTAGAAATACCTCCCCTTGAAAGTTTCAAGGAAATGTTTTTGTTTCCTTTAACTTGGTGTGATAAAAAAAAATGTTGCCCTTTGGAGAAATCAGAATGATGGAGCATATGGTGCTTTTCATTTCTTGGTGCTGTTATTTTTACTACACCAAATATGTATTTCAGATGGGCATTGTGAATTACCTCAATTGTCAATGCAGTCCATAAACCCATGATTCAGTTACCTTGCTTTTGCTCATAGGATCATTTTCTCAGCTAGTGCACCTTGGAAAGACAACTTCTGCAGTTTCCACCAAATTACAGAAGCTGAGACAATCGGGTGGAATTTTTTCTTTTCATTTTGATTTACTTTGCAATACTTTGCTTTGTAGTACTTTGGCGAATTCACTAACATGTGAAAGCACAGGCTCATGAAATGGAAAATAAAATCAAAACAGGAAACTCCAGTATGCATTGTAATAAAGAAAACAAAAATGCATTGTCATTTTTTCCAATGCAATTAAAGAAAAAGAGACCGCTGATATTACATTTATATAATTAGCGTCTCTGCAATGCGAACGCTTCATCTTCATCTACTTCTTTTGACATGTGTGTATGCTGTCAGACTTTCCCAGCAGAATACACAGTTGGGATTTTGAAAATAGCCTTTGAATCTTGTTGTAGGCCAGCCTGCAAAAAGACGGTGCTGGAGGAACCACTTGTGAGCACCTTCCAAACTTAAAAAGAAAAACACCTGTGCTGTCAGCACTGCTTCCAGTCCAACAAGCACTTCTCATTGTTATGCGTCATTTAACTACTTTCTCTCTGTCAGCAGGAGTCTTTGTTTCACACCTGAGGGTTGTCAGGTCAGAAGTCAGAATAAAAGCCCAAAGTCTCTAACTTGAATTTCAACAGCGAAAGAAGATGAGGTTTTTTAAAATACCGAGCCAATTTAGAGGTCCGATGTGTACCCAGGGGCATCTTATACCCATGTGGCGATTACGTGTTAAACATCATTTCTCCCTAAGGATCTTCCTTTCACTCAGCTGTCTTCTAGAAACCCAGATGTTTATTAGAAACCTCTATTTCTGTGTTAAAGAGCATGAAGAAGTGTTTGACTGTCTTTGGTATATGACCCTTTTCTCAACGTTCAAGGGTGTGTGCCATTATTTAGAAACCTATGAAAGTTACATCCAGTGGCGTTAATGTTCAAAAGATAACCGTGGGTGTAGACAGTGGGCAGAGAAATAGCCTTCCTCAAAAGGACAGAACTATCTAATCAGTTCGTGTCCTGTGGCCCCTTGCTGTAGCGAAACGTGTTCCGCTCATCCAAGGCTGCTGCACGAATGGACAGAAATCTTGGGGTCCCAACATCATGAGGGGGTTGGTTGAATTCAGCATTTTGGCACCAAAAACTGGAAAGAGATAATTGATGGCCCATACGGTATGTGTAATGGGTACTATCAGCTGTTTAAACATACACCAGTTATTTTCAAGCTTTTCAAACCCATCTGTCACCGTATTGTCCAGTCACATGAAATAAATTGTCATTTCTCTCTGTATAAACTGATACAGTCCTAATTGATTTCTGCTTTAAACTTTTGTGTAAATAGACCTGTGTCCTCAGGCTCTATGGTTTATTTGTTTCTGTGCTTGTTTCCCCTACCAGTAATTTATTGCACAATTTTTGCATATTTGAAAAAGGAAAAAAAAACAGGTAGAGCAGATGGCCACATCATTAAAAAGAAAGTGTTAAAGACACTTGATGTGGGATTAAAAAACACCTTGTGAAAACGACAGCATAGCTTCTTTTCCAGTGTGTAGAGTTAAGGAAAGCATAGTACGTCTTTATTGTAAATCCGAGTAATATATCTCATGGTGTCTCACTCAATCACTGATATTTTTCTCTCTTCTTCACAATGTAAAGTGTGATTTGACATAAAGTCCTGGGCCTTTTGGCAATGTTGGCAGGCTCAGTTCGTAACTGGGGGTGATAGGAAAAAGGTGTGAGCACTTCTCTCTGCAAGATCTGAAGACTGTGTAGGATGCTTCCAGTTCTCTAGAGAATTCTGTGGGGCATTAGGAGGTGTGTAAACGAAGAGGAAAGTGCACATTTTTTTTTTTCCAGTGGTAGTAAAAGCAGGAGATTTCTTGGTAACTGATTCACTAGTTCCTGAATATGTTTTACCTCCGGCAATGTTAAGTAGACCCAAGATTGCATTGGTTCCCGTAGGGGAGATATACTCCAGAAATACCCATTATCATTGCATGAGTTATCATAACACCTAATACCTCAGCTGGAGTTTAAGCGTTATGACAGTTAGGGGACTAAAGTGAGTACAGTAAAGACTTAGGAGGGCCTGTGTATACAAGTTAAAAATCACGCGGTTGGATCCCGTAGAAGATTTAAATTATTACAGTAAATGCGTATGGTTGTTTGGAAGCCTTAGCTTTTCCAAGTAAATTAACAAAGAAGTATATCATTCTCCTTACATTTCTATGAGTTTATTTCTTTCTCTTTCACATTTGCATAAGAGGAAATGAAACAGTACAAAGTTTTAATTCCACCCCGCCCCCTTCCAGCTAAACCACCGGTTTAGTGATTATCAGAGGAGACTTTTATATATGTTTTGAGCTCAGTTCCCTGGCTGCAATTCACTCAACCTTGACGTAAATCTGAAATAAGTACTTTGTAAGGGGTTAGCCTTTTGTGCTGGGTGTGTGAGAAATCCTGCCAGACCAGGTTGGTTACAGAAAACAGTGTCAAGTTGCCTTTCCTGAGGGGTGAATAAGAAGTACAGACAACAGAAAAGTAGGGGGAAAAAATCTTCCAAAGCACACCCTTACCCCCCTACTTACGAAAGGCTTATTGTCTACCTTTGAGGGACTCCCAGTCCGGTTTCATGATAAGTATGCATTGGGTGGGTTATTTTTGCTTTTTTTTTTCTTTTTCAGAAACTATCCAGTCATTGCTAGTGGGTATGGTATGTCAGTACAGTAGGCAAGAGTTCCATTCGCAGAACCCACATTTTGTGTGGTGCTTGTTGAGGCTGGTTGCCTTTCATTGAATCCATTTGATCGTGCTCTTTGCCTTAGGTGATCAGCAACCTTTAATGTAAATCTTAGCCAATCTAATAAAACTAATGGAAGGAGAGAAAATGCACACGCACACACACAGGAACTGCAGGCGTGCCTTCCCTGTTTATGTCTGTGTTGTCCTAGAGCATAGATAAATTATATATCTCCTCCCCACCTTTGAAACAGTTACTCTTTTTCTCTTTTAATTTTTTTTAAAGTAGGTACTTTGTTGTTTAGAAAGAGAAGTATATTTTCTTATCAGTGCACTGACTTGTACTTGGAAACTTTAAAAAAAATTCAAAATTTCGTTTAGTCCTGAATACAGTCTATTTCCAGTTAGTCTGAAAGTTGTTTTAAATAAATCATGTTCCTAAAATCCAACCAAAAGCATATTTTTCCCCTTATATAAACTTCAGTTCAGCATGCGAGGGAAGCATTTTTTTTTGGCAGTCGCACTGACCAACTGATTTGAGTTTCAGTTCTTTTTGGAGAAAGAGAAGAGGGAATAATTCTTTGATAAGCCCAATTACAGAATTCTAATAAGTGCAAACACTAAAAAGTGTTTTTTTAATAAGAAACTTTTAAAAAGTAGTGATCAAAAATATCCAAAAAAAAAAAAATCCCACGACAAATGTAAACAGCCGTGTTCTTTATCCATCAGAGCAGTCAGAATAAAGGGGATGTTGAGAGCTTGAAAACACAGGGAATGGTCTCTCTGTTTCACGTAAATACTTTTAAAGGGTCCTGCTGAGTTAGGATTTTCACTTTTAATATCATTGAGTTACTTTAAAAAATCATAATGTTTAAGAGCATGGATTTTACCTACCTGCAAACCAATACCTTCTCATAATTACCTTCTTTGACGCCTTTATTATTGTATCAACTTTTTTTTTTGTCCACACTGCTAGAGTCTTGATGTATTGTCATAGCTGGTTACTCAGGGAGCACTTACACAAGCACCAGGAAAATTTAAATCCTTTATTGTAATTAAGTTTTGAAAAATACTTTTGTATTTGTTGATCAAGATCTGCACGTGATTAAGGCACTTGGCTTCCCTTCCCTTGGTAAACTCAGTTTAGGTTGGTAACCACCAGGTCTTTGTTTTTACTAGCAGTTGAAGACCTTCTTTTTAGATGGCGTATATATTTTTCAATACTTCAGGACATGCTTGGGAGTACTGTTAATGGTGATCAGAACAATTTAGGTACTTTTCCTTGTGTTTTTTGCTTTCTTCCTTTAGTAGCTGTGCGTGATTTGACCCAGTAACTTCAAAGATGTGTATTGGGTGTGGGTGGATCTTGAGACATTATTCATGCTATTGTTCTCACCTTTAGCAAGTTTCGTTTAATCCATTCTATTCGAAAGGTCACCAGGGGCAAAATTCTATTTTCATTACTTAATTTGTGTTTTTGGTTCTTTATATGCCCTCAAAATTGCACCTCATTTTGCTACTGGAGTTCTGCAATAATTGAGGAAAAAATAAAAACAAGATGAAGGAAATTGAGAGCAAAATATCACCTTTCCTCTGATACAGCTAATATAGAAGAATGTGGCTTGTCCTGTATTCAGGCAGGCTTCCTAAAGTTGAACCACCTGGCCTTGTACAAGTAACAAGTGCCGTGTGTGTGTGTGTGTGTGTGTGTGTGTGTGTGTGCGTGCGTGTGTGTGTGTGTGTTTCTGTGCATGCCAGACACCACAGACTCGATGTACAAATAGCCAAGATGAGCCCTTGCCTTCTGGGGGTTTTTAGTCTATTAGGGAAGAAAACCATCACTCAGATGACCAGAATATAGGTTAATATTTGGCGAGTGTCAAAAGCAAGGAATAAGCATTTCAAAAACAGGTCTAACATTCACGCTTATCTCACTTTGCACCATTTGGAATTCTGTTTATAAAATGTTCGGAAACATTCAGATAGAAAAAGGTTGTGTTAGTACAAAGTAATCGTAGCATGATAAATGTTCATGTTACTTTAGTCTTTGTGAAAATAGAGCTGTGCCTTTTGTACCTTGAGTTTTAGTAGATTGTTAGAGGTAATAAGGGAAGAGAATGTTAATGTCAAAATGGTAAGGAGGGTTAGATTCCTTCTATTTTAAAAATTTTTAGTGGAGTATAGTTGATTGACAATGTTGTGTTAGTTTCAGGTGTACAGCAAAGTGAATCAGTTATATACGATTCACTTTACCTCCTTCTTTACTTCACTTTACCTTCTTTACCTCCTAAAGCAAGCTTTCTGCATTTGGGCTGAGGTATTTTCCGTGTTACCAACTCAGCAGGGACTTTTTGTCTGCTAAGCTGATGGTTCTTAATACTTCTGCAGTCAAAAGGGGAGTGAAAATAGTTATTTGTTTCCTCACCAAGCTGTCTGCCAGGTAGCATTGTGAAAACATAAATATGCATATCTCTTCAGGGCGTTTGTCCAGTCTAGTTTCTAGAAGGCCCCTAAGTTCTGCCTAGAGTTGATAACAGTAAACTTCATAACCTAACAGGCCGTTGACACCAGTGTACAAATTATTTTACCTACTCACGGTTGTCAGCGTTTCTTTTAACTCTTCTCACAGTGCCTGTAATTTTGCGTTTGGGACATCCCTAAAACAGATTCAGCAGCAGTTCCCTGGAATGTTCAAAATAGTTTGAGGCACAAAGTAACCTAGATATTTAAACGGCCCCTTTACACCTTAGCAACGTGGTTGTTAGGATTTTATGAAAAGTCTTTGTTTCTTTTCTCTGCCAACTCCTGGCTTTAGTCAGCAAAGATTCCTCTGCCTCGTTAATGTTGTAAGGACTCTAAATAAAATTTTTCTCCATGGATTGCTTTTGGGACAGTCCAGATATCGATCGCTGATTTTAGTGCTTGTATTTTCCTGACCCATTTTATAGTTTGCGAAAGTAGCTTTGTTACATCTTGAATGCCCACAGTAATCCTTTTTCTATCTTTGGGAAATGACTTATATAAGTATAAACTATTACTAAAAGAATTGTATCAAGAGACTTACAAGACTGCTTATCCATCACTGGCTGTTATTAAAATTAACAATTTGATGATTCAGTTTCATACTAAGAATACACACACAGAAGAAAAGTGCATTTAAAACACAACTGTAAGATTTTTCCAGGAATTTGAATTTTTTTAAGTGTGTGGAAATTGATGTCAAATTTTATTTTATTTGTAAACACAGCATTGCCCTAAAAATAATGTCCTCATGTGGCCTCAGATAGGTTGATGCTGTGTTTATTCACACATTCAATAAATACGTATCAGTGCCTACTAAGAGCAGAGCCTTAGGCTGGGGACTGGCTAGTCGGGAGTAAACCAGATGGAAATATCCCTGCTCTTTTGGTAGTTACTCTGTTTTTGTATATATGAACATTCAAGGCTAATAAACATAAAATACTTGTGGTGCGTGAGGCTTAGGAAAAAATCAAAATGAACTCACACCTACTGAATTCTTATTATAGCCCTAAAATTGACGCTTTATGAATTTAGTGTTATCCAAAGAATAATTCAATATGAAAGTGAATATCTAGATTTATAATGTTAAAACCTGGTTTTACAATAGAGGGCCAGTGAATAACACACTCTCACTTTTGTATCAATACTCCAAGTGCTGCTTGGTAATGCGTTGATATGTGGACGCCAACCATGGATGATAGTAGGGTATTTTTATTCATATTAATAAACTGGATAGAATAAATGGCGCAAACATCTTCATAGGAAAATAAATGGCTCAAGCATCTTCATTGGATTTCAAAATGGGTTTTGTCATTCATAAATATTAATGTATTTTGCAGCGCTGAAGCGTTAACACGAAGGAGTAAAAGCAGGCTTTATCTTGAGATTTTATAGTGTTTAGTAGATTTTAAAACATGGGTATATTTTAAATAAAGCTCAAACTCCTGAAGACCACAGGTATTCTGGCAGGAACATTATCCTTACAAATTAAATCTTTAGATAGAGTGTCTTTGTAAAAACAGTTGTTTCTAAACTCACCTCCTTGTCCTTTTTCTAAGAAAAAAAAATACCATATTAGCATTCCAAAGATTCTTTATCCTTTCTAGTGCCAGCAGTTATTTTTAAATTAGCATGGTGCTTTCATATATCTAGCAGGTTTGATTCTAGATAATTTGATAACCCTAAAAGCACATGCAATCTGTCATAAAAGTATGTTACAGAAATATCTTTTTATGGATTTGAAAAATCTTAATTGTACAGAACCCCACTGACTAGATAGATGGTGAGAAAAAAAGCAGTGATTAAGTACAGGCCAGTAATAGAGGAATATAAATCCATAAAGTGAATCTTTTGTATCATGAGTGTTTTCTTGTACTTTATTGCTAAAATGCTTTGAAGCAGTGAGAAATACTGAGGTACAAGGCTCCTTATGCCGGACTTTAACTTCGGATTCCATGTAAGTCTGGTGCCAGGGTGCCTGGGTGGCACAGTCTCTGCTCTTGGGTCTGGTTTTCTCTCAATCTGGGAGAGCTAGAATAGCTGGGTTTAAACATTGAGCTGCCGTTGTTTCCCCTCCTCACTTGTTTCCTGATTTCCATTTATAATAATCTAAAAATTCGAGAGCTTTTATTAGAAGGCAGTAGAGGTTTTATTTTTTCAGCCTTTCCCCGTGTTAACAATAAATAACTTCTGTCTTTATCAATACTGTAATTTAAATTACTCAAATATTGCTTACCATCATGTGCCCATTTATCCCTGGTCATAGGCTATAGTTTACAGACTGTCCCAGAAATTTTAAGCATATAACACTTAATCTTGAAGTTGTGTCAGTAAGAAGGGCAAAACCATTCCTTTCTATCTGTTTTGTGAATTGAATTTAGGATTGCCCTTGTGGTTAGGAAATCTGGTTACTTGAGTACCAGTGTAAGATTTTCTTGGTCATCCCCACTTAATTATACCATAATTACTAATGTTACATTAGGTTTTAGAAGTAGTGCTTTTGTATGTCTTAGTGTCACTGACAAACATTCTTAGAAATATATTATTCTTCCCAACTCTGAGACGAAAAGCAGACAATAGCCATGATGCTTGAAATGCGCTGTGATGTTGGGATCGGGGAGTAGTAGCATTTCTGTTTAAGGGTCATGTTTGCGCATCTTCCTGGATCTGGTGCACACTTTTACATTTTGGAGGGGACAAAGGACAGTGTGGTTCTCATCCTCCTGTGAATTTGAGACACATGAGAATGGGAAATAGGGTCTTAAGTAACCAATAAACTTCAGTGCTGAACCTGTCCTTTGCATGGGCTGACATATTAATTACTGGGGTCAGAGGTGCCAAGGCTGTGATTATAAGCAGCTTGGAAATGTGGCATGTTGCTGTACTTAGCATCATAAAAATTTTAAAATGCCGCTAGACATGATTGAATTTCTAGAGATACTGGACAGAAGATTTCGCAAATTAATTAAGTTACCAGATTTGCTAAACGGATGTTTGTGTGTAAAGTAGAAAAAATATTAGGAATGTATAACAATCGGATGTGCTTCCTGGCTTAAGAAGCGTGCATCTGTTTTGGAAGGAAGAACGTAGGCCCATGGATTGGCACAGGAATGCCGGTGGCCATCCCTTTTGACAGCTATGGTATCAGTGCACCTAGAAATGTCAAAAGGACACAGAATAAAGGACATTGATTTTCAGCGGAAGGACATTAATTTTCAAGACCTGTACAATTGACTCTGGGATTTGGAGCGAGAGTCAGTCCTAACTGGCTATGGAGGCATTGTAAGCGTCATAGTAGCCTATACAAATAGGCTACTTATGTGTCAGTAAAAAAAAGTTGGCGATTCAGAATATCAAGGTTTTTCAAAGCAACCATTCAGAAAAAAGTATACCCCACAGTCAGTTTTTCCATTATACAAATATTTTGTCAACTTTTAGTTTTTAAAAAGACCTCATTATTCAAAAGACAAACTCAAAACTTTGGGGGGGAAGCAGTAGTAGCCAACATGAACCTCGATATCTTCAGGTTGCCAGTATACTGGGTGTTCTCTCTTTGAATGGTTAATCTTTTTTCCCCCCTAATGTTGGTAAACATTTATTTTAAAAATACTGAATGGTTAATCTTTGACTACCTCTCTGTGAGTTCAGCACACAGAGTGGTTGGAATATATTGAGATCACACTTATTCTCTAAAGTGCTGTGAGAGGTTTAAGCATCGTCTTAGCAGAAGGTGTTGTGTGCTGGCTGCTGGTTCACATATGTGGAAATAGACTGGTATAGGCTCCACCTACCTGCCCATATGCTGATGCTGTGTGTCGTTATCCCGGCCCCATCAGCCTTCTGCTTCACATGGTCTTGTCTGAAGAGAATGTATCAGCTGGCGGGGAGAGGGAAGGGGTAGAAATACTTGCCAAACAAATCTGATTTTTAAAATCCGTGGAAGAGGTCACTAGCACTTGATAACATATTGGAAACGTTATGAATAACTGTGAGTTTTCCTTTCTCGTTTTTGATAATGACAAAAGAACTCTTGGTGTTGAAGTGAGAAACACCGATGTCGAAATAATCTGTTTCATTTACTCTATATGCTCCTACATTTGGAACATGTAACCTGGTAATGAAAACTCTAATTGAAATTCTACGTGGTACTTTCCTGAAAGTTTTAACGGCAAGGTTAGCAGAGAGGCTGGGGGAACAAAAACTGTGTCATTTTAGCTAAATTGTTAGTTTGGAATCATCCATTTGGAAGAGCTTTAGCTGTGAAAACTCAGCGCCTGTTGTACTGTGTTCGCTTTTGACAGTTAATAGCTCTAGGGTTTGGGTGTTTAGGGAATGAGACTCCTGAAGATATTTTGGGAAGAGATAAGAAGGTATCTGTAACCGTGAAGTGGAAGAATAGCTCAGTGTTTGAGGTGGAACCATTTATTTTCACCCCTTTGCCCTGTTTCATTACACTCATTATCCAGCTGGTCTCCGTCTCCCTGGTCTTTCCTTTGTCCCTCTCCTCACCTACCCCGGGCCTCCTGTTCTCCCTTGTCACATTGTCACACCTCTCAAAGGGCCTTCTCTGAACCTGTGCCATCTGGAACAGGCACCCCTTATCTCAGAGCTCCGTTGACTTGCCTCTTTTTCTAATCTCTTTGGAAGACTTATCTCTTCTTTTGGCCTCCGCTCTTAATTTATTTCTGCTTCTATTATTACATTGATAACTCGCACATTTAACCAGACGCTGAGGGGTGTGCTATCAAACTGATGTGATCTTTAATTCGAGACAGTGTTGCCGCCCCCATTTGCCATAATGTGTAGCTGCTTTTGCACGTTGTAGTAATCGTAGATGTATCTCAGTTTAACATTTAAAAAATAACAGCTCAGGTTTGTCAGTTGAAATCAATCGTTTTATTTGGCATGTTGTTTTCTCATGTTTTGGGAGTAGGATTGATTCCGAGAAAGGAGTGGTCATTGAATTCAGGGCCATAGAAATGCCCTCTTACAGGTGCCTTGGGTTCGGAGTGGGGCTCTGGATGGGGCTGGGAGGTCTGACTGTCCTGTCATTTTAAAAAGCTTCCTTTTAAGACAGGTGGGGCTTCACCCTTAAGTCTACTCTGAGGGATTGAGAGGAAGAAAAATCCTCCCCTATTATTCATTAATGCTGAGGAATGCTGAGCCAGTTTTACAGATTTTCCTTCGTTTGTTTACTTTGCATTAACTTTACGAATGCTTTTGAGGGACTAGTTCAGTGAATGAGAAATAGCATATAAACACTCGCATGGAAGTGTTTGTTAATATTCCATACTGTGGAACGTTCCACAATATAAGCATTATTTCTTTAAAGTTAAAAATGTTTTCCTAAAAGTGCTGTTATACAAAGAAATTTTGAGGATTTTAGGAAAAAATAAGTGCTTAATAAAGTCTATAAATTTAGAAATTGAGTTTAGCAAATATTTAGTTATCAGAGTTTGGTAATAAGTTTTTTAAAGGAGTAATTGTATAGGGGAGATCATGAACCCCAAAGAGTCCCCATTTATAATCAGATCAGAAATTTAGATACTGTCTTCCAAAGGCCAGCTCTTATCTGTTAGAGGATTCAGTAATTCCAATATGAATTTACTTACTCCTATGCTGTGAAAATGAGGAAAAGCAGTCAAAGTTTCTGAATATCAGTAATACCTATTGTCATAGTATTTTAACCTAGAAAAATAAATGAATTGAAAATTAGTCCACTTAATATATGTAGTGATATTTATACTCTCCTAAATAGTTTGTTTATTTACTTATTTTTATTGCTATTTACTTATAAAGGTTACCTCCACATTAAAGAGGAAAGTAGAATATTGCAAAATAACATATATTATCACAAACTATAAATAGCAATAATGGTTTCCTATTCTAGAAAGGTTTTTAACAGCATGTTAGCCTAAACTTCATCTTGGTGTATTAGTGTGTTAAGTAAGAAAGGAAGAAATATGAACTACTTTTTGAAGAATTGACATATACCTATATTTAGAGTGAGTTAAGCATTAGGAATATGGACAAGCCTTTATTCATTCATTCCTTATTTATTTTAACAAACAGTTTTTATAGCATTTCCTGTAAATAAGGCAGACACTGATCTGCACATTACAAATTGTTATATACAAATATACAAAGTGCCCGATCCTTATAAAGGTTACATCACAATAATCTTTGTAAAAGACTATTATTTTTTGAAAGAGTATTTACTCAACTATAATAATGCAATAGAAAATATATAATTTGATATTATTTTAAAGTAATTTTTATATAACGTTACAATTGTCCCATTACTGTTAGGACGCATGCTTGGAGTTCCTTTTGCAGTAGATGCAATACGTCTGTAAAGATCCTTCTGTTCTCTAGGACACCTCATTTCCCTATTAGATAGTGATGCCTTTTTATGCTTCAGCATTCTGGCACCAGGATGGAGGGGCTGTAGTCTGTGACCATTGTACTAGGTCAGATTTAATTAGTCATTTCTCGGATGGACCTTCCCCTCTGGATATGGTCAGGATTAAAGTTTGAAGGTGAGAGTGCTTTGAAGAAAAAAGAAGTGCTGACAAATAGTATGTCTTCAATCAGTTGTGTAAAAGGGAGAATGTAAGCTTTATAAGAAGTAATGGGAACACTTTTTATAACAACCACATTATTACAGAAATTAAAAGAAGAGTGTTAATGGTACAGCTCAATGACAGCGCAGTTTGTGGGTTAGGTTTGGTTAACTGTCTAAAAATTCCTGTGCTGCAGTTTTGAATTAAAAATACTAATTTATTTCTATACCCTAAGAAAGGGATGTATTACTATAAACCACTGTCATGTACTGTGCAATATACTGAGAAATTTCTGTTGAAAAATTATCCTTAAAATTTTTAGTTTAAATATGCATTTTATTTTACACTCGTGATAGCTAATCTTTGCATGAAAGGTAGCAGAATTATTATTTTCTTCTGATATGAACAAATAAAGTGATAGCAGCAGACAGCAGATCAGAGCGTATCTGATGTGTCTCTTTTTTTTAAAGAGAGATGAAGTAACTCTCCCAAGAAATTCCAGCATTTTCAGATTATAAAGCACATTATGTAACATCATACACTAGCATGGATGTCAGACAGATTCTTTAATTTTTTTGGAAAGGCCTTGTAGCACACTTAATCTGCAGATCCTTTCCGGGAGGGTGGGGGAGAAGCATATCCTGTTAGATTTGGTGACATAAAGGTCAAAAGATAAACTGTAAGTGATACCTATGTTTATTTTTTTGACAGTGTTAAATTAGCAACCCCTCAGACCTCTCCTGGAGAAGTACAACCTGAGTAATTGAACATGTCACTGGGGAGTATGCTTGGTTAAGCTGATTCCTATTATGTTGACTTGTCAGGGGCCAATAATTAAAGCTGAGGAGCGATGCTCATTAGTGTCTGCAAGATGATTCAAAGAGTAAGAGGGAGAAGTCCTCGAGGCACACCTGCAAAAGGCAGGCGTTGCATGGAGGTGAGAGCAGACGGACTGGCTTGCTTTTCTGCTGCGTTAGCAGTCCAGCTCTAAAAGGGATGCACTAAATTAAGTGTTGCAAATGTATTCTCCTCAACTTCGATTTTAGAATGCATTTTACTTCTGCCTTTGAACATAATTTTGTTCCATGCAATCATATTCTGCTCAATTATGTTTTTATGCTATATACGATGTTTTAGAAAATAGATACAAGTCTATTCAAAAGCACTTTGAAAAAAATTTTATACGAGTAATCATTTCATTCATTTTACTGGAAGCATCATAATAATCAAAATCTGCTTTGCTTCTTTGAACTCTCAATACCCTGCACGTAAAGCATGTGAGTTATCCAGCTTTGACGATAAAGGCTTTAGCAGCATACATTTGTCACATTTACTTTGCAAAAATGGAAATTTTTAATGTATATTTAGCGTGAACCAAAGCACATGTACGTGAGCTTTGGCTCTGGAGAAACCTAGAAGAAAAAACTACAGAGTATGTGTGGAATTTAAATTTATCACAACTTGAGCAAAGCTGTGGGCTTTTCTGGAACAACCCATACTTTTTAGCACTGGGATGGTATGGAAACTTGAATCATAAAACCATGAAACTCTTTTGTTCGTCTTCTTTTGAAATTTGCCTTAGATAGGCTCAGATTTTGCAAACCCATCATGGTATCATGAAATACCCTAATATTTTTGGAAAAGTAGGACAAATAATTTGTTGAACATATTTTCTTCCTGTAATCTGGTTTTGGAAAAAAAGTGTTTTGAGTGGTAAACTGGCCTTTTTTTTTTTTTTCCAGAAATAAAATTGTTTTAATTTTAAGAAATTTATAATAGGGTAATTCACATTAGTCAAATTTAAATAAAGAAACCAATTGGTGTTTTAAAAAAGATTTGATATAATGTAACATCCATTCTTTTTTTGTTTTTACATTTTATTTTATTTTTTAACATCTTTATTGGAGTATAATTGCTTTCCAATGGTTGTTAGTTTCTGCTGTATAACAAAGTGAATCAGCTGTACATAAACATATATCCCCGTATCTCCTCCCTCTTGCGTCTCCCTCCCACCCTCCCTATCCCACCCCTCTAGGTGGTCACAGAGCACCGAGCTGATCTCCCTGTGCTATGTGGCTACTTCCCACTAGCTATCTATTTTATGTTTGGTAGTGTGTATATATATGCCCATGCCACTCTCTCACTTCGTCCCAGCTAACCCTTCCCCCTCCCCATGTCCTCAAGTCCATTCTGTACCTCTGTGTCTTTATTCCTGTCCTGCCCCTAGGTTCTTCAGAAACATTTTTTTTAGATTCCATATATATGTGTATTTGTTTTTCTCCTTCTGACTTACTTCACTCTGTATGACAGTCTCTAGGTCCATCCACCTCACTACAAATAACTCAATTTTGTTTCTTTTTATGGCTGAGTAATATTCCATTGTATATATGTGCCACATCTTCTTTATCCATTCATCTGTCAATGGACGCTTAGGTTGCTTCCATGTCCTGGTTATTGTAAATAGTACTGCAATGAACATTTTGGTACATGACTCTTTTTGAATTATGGTTTCCTCGGGGTAAATGCCCAGTAGTGGCATTGCTGGGTTGCATGGTAGTTCTATTTTTGGTTTTTGAAGGAACCTCCATACTGTTCTCCACAGTGACTGTATCAATTTACATTCCCATCAGCAGTGCAAGCATCAAAAAATCTACAAATAATAAATGCTGGAGAAGGTGTGGAGAAAAGTGAACTGGCCCTTTTGTTTCCAGGGTTGCCTCTGTGAAATCCGTCCTTCACCCTTCAGCTGGAGGGATGTATGTGTCTTTTACAAGATTTCAGAACTAAGGCTGGAGTCTTTAGCTTAGCACAGGGGTCCCCCCATGTTATGTGTCCTCAGGATTTCGCCTTGAGGAGGCTCTTTGTGAACCCGAAGTTTGTAGAGCTTGTATCACTGAGAAACCATGTTAGAATGAAATTGTCTGTGTTTCTCTCTCCCCCAGTTGAAGGGCAGGGACTGAGTCTTGTTAATGTTTTTATGCATTAGCAGTGGTGGAAGCTCAGTTCAAGTTGGTTAAACTTAACTTAGTCAAGGTGCAGAAGAGACCTTCAGGGATAGTTACAGATTTCCAAGAATACCAAGGGTTGTAGAAGTCAAGTAGAACAACCTCCTGCCCAATGCCAGGAATTCCTTACCTGATGTTCTTTAACAGATCCTTGGCAGGCATGGTAGAAATTTTCTTGTGTTAAGGAGATGACTACTTAGCAAAGCAGCTGTTTCTAGATTGGGCAACTCCAGTTGATAACAATAGCACACAGCAGTTAAAAGAGCTGTACTGTGCATGAATTTTCATTTAAGTGACTGAGGCACGAATTATTATCACCTCCCTTTTGGAGATAAAGATGCTGAACTTTAGAGAGGTTGAGTGACTTGCCAAAGTCCCACAGCTAATTAGTGGACCCCCTGGCATGGGGTCCATGTGTGCCTGCCTCAAGAGCTGGAATGCTTGGCTGCTAAACCCACACCACAGCTGCCCCTCTCTGTGGCATTGTTACAAAGCTATTTTTGATTACATTCCTTTCCAAAAGCCCACTGTTAGCGATTTTTAAAACTCCACAAATCATGTGTTACCACTAGAAATCGTTCTTGATTTTTTTTTTTTTTTAAAGAAGGAGAGACTTTAGCAACATTTGTTATCCATCCAGGCTTCCGAAGTCAACATTGCCCATCAGATTGCAGCTTCCTTGAGTTTCTCCAGTAAAGCTGTAATTTACATTTTAATACTTCATGTATCTTAAGTCTTACTCTGAAGGGCTGCTTTTAACAAGGTAATATAGTGGAAAGTCTACTTGACCAAGATGCCTAAATCTGTCTTAACTAGATGGAAAAACTTGTGTGAGCCACCCAATGGACATATAGTCCTTTAGCTGTCAAAAGGGGCATGGGGGAATCCATTTTCTACCAATCTTCTGGGGTTGATATTAGAATAAGACCGCCTATATACGAGAACACTTTTTATCAGTGTATGTACTGAAACTTTTTGCTCTTCCTTAGAAGTGCTTATGGTATTGATGCCCTCCCCTTATACAGTATGATATTTCCCTATGACCTGTCATATTGGACACATAATCAATAAATATTGACTCTTGTGGCAATGGTATCATGCTGAATATATACTCATTTTCATGAAGAACATTGACAGTGCTTAAATTTAAAAGGCTCTGTCCTAAGCCTTGAGCATTTTTTCTTAAAGCTTCCTAATAGTTGGGAGTTGGGGGAGGATGGAGAGGTGTTTAATTAGACATTTTCATTTTTAAATAAATTTCTTGATTAAAACTAGAAACAGCTCAGCTTCCACCTTAACTCATAAATTTTAAAGATTTCTCTTTGCGATAGAGTGAGATAAACCAATTATATATTCTGCCCAGTATGTCTCTCATCTGTTCCTTTAAAAAACGTTAAAGCGCCATTGAATCAATTTTTACGGTACTATTAATCAGTGTAATCAGTATTAATACACTACTTTACCAGCTCAGTGCCACTTGTCAGTAATATGACAGGGCAAATTTTACATCTTCTTCACAAAGGCTTTCATCTATTAGGGGGAAAAAAAGGAGATCAGGATTTTAATTGTTAGCAATCAGAAGTCTATGTGATTAAGACTGGCATTCTGAACAAGACACACCAGAGATTTTGCTGGGAATATTTTTTCATCCCTTACTAATTCTTTTATGAATTTGAATATAGCTTTATTTACCGATGCCTTGAAACTTTAATTATAGCCCCACTGGAAAGCAATATGCCTGTTAGAAAGATAAAAGAATTTGTTAGAGTTCAGCGTTTTTAAATGTGGTTTCTACCTGCCTCCTTCCCCCTTATGCCTTGGTTTGTAGGTTTCTGAAATATACGTTCCTCTTCCTCAATCCTCCAAAATGAATCTTACCGATTTGGTTTATAATAGTCCCACTTTAAGACTTGATTTCTTTAGGTTTCAGCTTGTTATGAGTACGTGTTTTCTGTGAAAATAGAAGTGATCCTTTGAGGAGCCACATGTTAATTTATTTCTAGCATTTATACCCCAGCACAGTTTAGTTCATTAGGTAATTAATTAGCTGTTCGAAGCAGAGAACAGGATCCAAAAGAAAAATCCAGTTAAATGCATGAGGCAAGGAAAGTGATGGAGAGATGGCTAACATAAAGGTTACCACTTTTCAGGGGTTAAGCCTTTACTGGGATGACAGTAGATCCAGATCTCTTTACAGGGAACCTGTTGGGAGAAAGCAGGGTAAGAAGATGGGGCCAAGAAAGTTCTGATTTTCCTGAAGCTGATTATGATGATTGCTTCCCATCTGGACCACTTAACAGTGTGTTATGCTTTTAATGACCAGAGGACCAGGTCACTTGCTTAAGGTCCCAGAGCTAGTGACAAGAATTCACACCCAAGTCACTCTGCAACACAGCCCATGAGCTTAAACCCCATGCTTCACTGGCCCAGTGAAAGCTAGAGAGACTCATTGGAGGATTTCAGCCTAGCACAGAGAATAAAATGAAAGGGAGAAGGGGGAAAGAGAGAATGCAGTCATCTTTTGTACTCTTCCTTCCTTGACTAAAAAAAAAATAATGATACTTAGAAAGTCATTTTAACGAAGTATGGGTAATAAAAATATCTTTTGAGTGCTGTTTGATATGGCATTTTCATGATTTTATCAGACATGAATTATACTATTTGATATATTTCTTAATATAATTAAAAAGTAAAATTAAGTAAACTTCCCGTAATTTGGATGCTAGATTAAAACCCTAATTTCTAGGAAATTACAAAGTCAGTGATAAACTTCAAATGTAGTTGACAACTGTACTGACAGTTTTATTATGTAAGCATTTGAACTGGGCCTTTGTGGGGAGAGTTAACATGGGATTCGAATTTTTTTCTCAGAATTATTTAATCACTGCCTCTTGTCTGTATTTGTGGGCATCTGCCCTTCTTTTCACCCCCCTAGATCTGGATCTAGAACGAATGAACCTCTGCTCTGTGTTTAAAAGTTAGCCAATTTCAATCAAAGTAGAAGTTGTTAATTCATTCACAGTCATGGATAGTTATGCAGATAACTGCTTTGCCCAAGTTTATGATGTCTGTTTGTATTAAATAACTATAATTGTAGATAATTTGAAAAAATTTAAAGTAATTTATGGAAATATTAACTAGCTAAACATTAAAAACTCTGTGTGTGTTAGCTATATTTTTACATGCCAAGATCATTACATTTATATTTCTTTCCTCCTTTATCCAATAGGCATACAGTGTTTTCTTTTCTTGAAGCACTAAGGATAAAACATGTCAAATTCAGAGTGACTTATAAAACAAATACTATTATGTAAGAGCTGTTGTATTTCTGACATCAAAACAAATAGTATCCCAAGCGTAACTTACATACATTGGAAAACTGATTTTGATTGTTAGAGGAAAGTCACTGATTGGTACAGGGTTTTTACGTTTTTTTGTTTGTTTGGGTTGCATTTTTTGTAGGTAGCAGTGATTTTTGTTCAAAACATATTGCATATGACTTTTAAATATACGTGTATTTATGCATGTGTTTATGCATAGATATGTAGTTAATTACATGAAATGATTTAGTTATATATTATATATATTTCAATTCATGACATTTTATTTCTTTTGAAAGTTGCTTTCTGCCTACTCTTGGCATTTTCTAAATAGGTTCTGGCATATAGATAATGTCAGGTCAAGTTTACAACTTGGACAATTTGAAAAGACTTTTTTGTTTTTCCTTAAGGGAGGGATGATAATAAATTAAAGGCATTATCATGCTATTGTTGTATATGTATATTTTCAGATTAGAAAATGTCTTATGTTGTTTTCAGGTTTTATTGTATTCTGTGATATCTGGGGATGAAAGAATCAAAATTGGTGAAGTGAGTTGTAATATGTGTGTTTCGCTCATATAACTTTATATTCATTTTCACTTCTTTGAGTCTATTCTTGAAATGAAACAGTGAAACTCTTTGTCCTAAAACTAATTTTGAATAATGGAGTTATAATGTATAATTAAAATATACTTTGAGATTGACTGTTGAAAGGTCATTGGTTGTTTGGATTATTTTCATAAATCCTAACTGAATCATCTATAATATGCATAATGAAATGGCTACCCTGTGTTAAGATAATCGTTTTTAGTAAATATAGAATATTGTATAGATCTGTTCAGTTGTTTTTATTTTGGCTTTAGTTTCAAATAGTTTCAAGAGTAAAATAACTGATAGCACTGAATGTTTTGTGGTATTTTAATGACTATCTGTTCTTTAAGATTATTAGATAGTGCCTGCCAGCAATGTCCAAGGCCCTTAGGCATAGTAAAGAAGGGATATGAATTATCTAGATGAGAATTAAAGACACATTTAAGAAAACACAGTGTTAACTATTGAATCAATTTGAATTCTTTGACCATCCAGTCAAAGTACTGCTGAATAGAGCATAGAAAAGTATAATTCGTGTGTTTTAATCACACAGGTTACCATATTGACATCAGTAGAAGGAGCTTTAATATTGGATCCACGGAGAGCAGCATCTTAGGTTTCTTAATTTCAGCGTACTTGCTCATCAAGATGCTATTTCTTGTGTTGGACCGCATGCGATAGAAGTAGTTTCTGACAGAGTGAAAAAGTGACAAAGTGAAAGCGTTGTAAGGAAATACCTTCTCAAATCATGCATAAGCATCCACTTCAGAAATTACATATAAGAGCTGCAAATGATGAGATTGATGAAGAGGATTTTGTTTGCAGAATTCTCAAAAAAACAATTGTTAAAAGAAAATTTTCTCACTTATGTTAAGGGACAGTACATACGCATTCAGATATCATGTACTGCTTATCTGTATTTTAAAATGAGTGTATTTAACCATAGGAACTTTAAACAATATATGAAAAGATGGAAACAAAAAAGTTATTTCTTTTTCTCCTCCTTCCTTTCCACTCTCTTCCCCTTCTCCTCCTCCAATTAGGTTCACTTACTTGTAAGTTCTGAAGTCTTTTTGTGGTTCACAAAGAGCAAAAACCAAGAATCCCACAGAAATTACACTTTCCTGGAGAATGAAGTGATTAAATGTAAAAAATGAGACATTTGAATTAATACAGTTGTTAAAGCATTAGTGGACTTCAGTGCCTCTGTCAGACAAAAATGGTTGTGCTTAAGTTCATGTTGGTATAAATAACTGGACGTTACTATAAATATTGTCCATGAAGTGGATTTTCTGAGGTTGCTGGATGCCTATTAATTTTATTGAGTAAAATAGTATAGTACAAATTTTAGTTACTTTTTTCAGGTATAATTAGAAGATATTCTTCCCACACTGAGATGTTAGCTATAGCACTAGCTGGCATCTCAACTGATGCTGGGGAGACACAGGAATTAGAATTCAGTGCCTTCCTGATACTCCTACATGTGTGCAGTCCAGCATCATATAGGTCATGATTACAGAGTTCCTGAGGGCCAGGTGGGAAAATATTTTATATATTAATTCATCAAATCTTCACAGCAATCCCAGGAGTTAGATACTATTACTCCCATTTTACAGATGAAGAAAATGAGGTCTGAAGAAGGCAAGGGGCTACTTGGTGGTGGACTGGAATTTGAATTTGAGATTTGGTACTAGATCTTTTCCCTTAAACACCAGTCTCTTCTGCTTCCTTCCCATTGTTACAGCCACTAAAGCGATGCTTCAGGGATTAAGAATTACTCCTCTTTTGGCCTGAAGTTTCCTTTAAATCCTCTGATATCTTATTAGGATTTTATTTCACGTTTAAGGTACATTTTTTGTTCATTTTGCCTTGATGAATTGTAAGTAACGATTTGAAAAAAACCCGTCTACTGTTGAGGCTATTTGCATTTTCATGTTTTATTGTTGAGGGCGCTGTCAGTACTGTGTTGAACAGACAGGAGCGTCTAGAACATTTTATTAGAGCAGTTTCAGGGAAATCATTCCTCAAGTTATTTTTGTCAGAGAAAAACCTGAGGATTTTGTAAGATGAGTAAATGATCTACACACAGATGAGAGGGCCATTTTAAAATCCAAAATAAATTAATTTAGACTGTTAGTTGTCTTGAAGTATCATTTCATTTTTGCTTCATTTTAATTTGATCTCATCGTGCGTGGGAAGAGAAAAGACTTTGGGCTTTAAACAAGTTACTAAAGTGAGTCTTAATGAAGAAAAACATAGCATCACCATTTTTCAATTTGATAAAGAGGCAGCCTCAATTTTTAAAATCTTTATTTTGGTAAAATCTTTTTTAGTTCTCACTTGCGTAAACTTCAATCAAAGATCTAGTATTTAACACAAAATCAACACTCAGTTCTTTCAGAAGGAAAATCATAGATGGCTAAAAAATATTAAAAGGAATTTTAAGGGGTCTTTGAAAAGCTAATGACTTGGCAATTTTTAAGTTATTCCTAATCTTCAATGAAACAAAATTTACAAAAACTTGATATTAGATATGGATATATGTATCCCAACAACAGAAGCAACAGAACTCACATAAATTCAAACTTAATTTAATCCTTATCACCTCAGTGTGGTACCCTAAGATCTTCCAAGCTGTATCTTTTCTATAAAACCATGCCTACCTCCTTAGGAGAGTGATGATGAGCAGTGTAACTTGCTCATTTTCCCCACATGCTTCAAGTGCTGTTGAAAATATCCTGAGTCTTTTATTTTTATCCGTCTCCCTCCTTTGGGCCTCCACATCCTTAGGAAGCCAACCTGCTTCAAAAACTGCTATATAGGGACTTCCCTGGTGGCGCAGTGGTTAAGAATCCGCCTGCCAATGCAGGAGACAAGGTTTCGATCCCTGATCCGGGAAGATCCCACATGCTGCGGAGCAACTAAGCCCGTGTGCCACAACTACTGAGCCTGCGTGCCACAACTACTGAAGCCCGCATGCCTAGAGCCCGTGCTCCGCAACAAGAGAAGCCACTGCAATGAGAAGCCCGCGCACCACAACAAAGAGTAGCCCCCGCTCACCGCAACTAGAGAAGGCCGCCCACAGCAACAAAGACCTAATGCAGCCAAAAATAAATAAATAAATAAATTTATATTTTTAAAAAAATGTAGCTAGAAAAAAGAAAACCTGCTATATAATGACTTCATGAAACTGTTTATGTCAGGCTTTTGGAGAGTACGGATTCTCTGCTTTTTGCAAGTAATATATAAAAGGCATAGGTTTTGTTCCTGGGTTTTGTTCAGTAAATTGAAAAGAGAAAGCTAGAGCTGGTGCTTCTTGTAGAACTATGATCATTTTGGAGTAGGTCACATTGTGAAACTGAAAATTGTTTAATTATAGCGTTTGACAGTTCTCTTGTAATAATAATAGTATTTATATAGCCTGTTTCATCTTCAGAGCATTTCACAGGCACTAATTAGTTCTCACAACATGCCTGTGAGGTGGGTAAGTATCATCATCCCCATTTGACAGATGTGAAAATCGATGCAAGCAAGTTAAGAGTCTTGCCATTGGCCATAGTGGGAAGTCAGAATCTAAAACCAGGATGCAAACGCAGGAGTGGCTGGTGCCTAAATCCCCTTCCTTAGCCCTAAATTAGGCCTCCTCTCTCTTCCCCCCCGATCTTCTCATCTTTTCTTTTTTTTTTTTTTAAGTCCTGAAGGGACTCTGTGTGGTGTTTTCCTTTTCAGTTTTCCTCTTAGAGAGTAGTTTTTTTAACACTGCCCCAGAAATAAATAAATCATCTTAGTATAACAGCTTTAAAGACCTAATATGTCTAATCAGGATATAAATATTTCAGAAAGTCAGGAAATGAATTAGGTTTGGGTGCAAGAAAGGATTCCAAATTACATTTTGTCTAATAAATATTGCATCCGTAAACAGTAAAAGTAATGATAGTGATTAGTTAACAGTATCAAATAAAACATGCATTTAAAATGAACCTGACCGGACATTTTTGTGTCATCCTGACTGATGTGTACACAGTCCATTCTTTGAAAAATCAGGGCATTCATTTGAATTGTAAATTGCCAACATTGTAAATTGCAGTAGTCTTGTTGTGCTGAGATGTGACAAATTACAAATGGAATATTGGCTGGGCTTCCATATCGTGCATTTCTCCTCCACTAGCTGCTACTATCACCATTAATCTCTTTTGCAGAAGCTGCATGGAGAATTGTTCTGCACATGGAAAGAACATTAAGTTGCATTGTTGGCTTTTGCAGGGCTCTGTGTGGCTTCTCTGACCTCTAACTTTTCATATTGGTGTAATTCAGTACAGTGCTACTCATGTTGGGCCCTGCTGTGTGTGGATAGAAGAGGTTCTGGCACAGTTTATGCCTGACAGCTCACTTAATAAATATTATGTTACAGTCCAGAATTTTAGCTATAATGTGTCAAATATATCTTAAAATGGAATATGGTCCTTAAAAAAATCTGTATCAGAATCATAAAATGTATCAAGGATGAGTGGATTCTTAATCTATCTCTCATTTTACAAACGAGGAACCTGAAATTGAATGCTGCTTAATAAAGATTGATTTTGGGGTATGAGGCAACCTATGTATCTGTCAGAGCTAAACAGTGTAGTGTTTTCAAGTGGAATGCTTGACCTCTGTACCCATTTAATTTTTCTAGTTGTTGAGTTTTCATCTTAAAACACAAATAAATTATGCACGTAACTTTGGAAGTGGGTCTACATATAGAGGTTACATTTTAGCTGGGCAGTGTGAAATGGTTCTACTGCCTTAGCATAACTTATGAAAATTGGGTACACTAGAATAAAGATTATTATAACTTTTTGTTTTTAATGGTGCCTAGTGAAAGCATTAATGTGTATTGAGTGAAGGTGAAGTTGAAAATTTTGCACTATGATGATAAAGAAAGATGGATATTAAGAAAGTACAGTAGAAACCCTCTTAACCCATCTCCATTTAACTAGCGCTCCCTGCATCCTCTTGTAAAATGCATCACCTGATGGCCGCAGCATGCTGAGGGCCTCTAGATAGTAGACTGTATTCAGTAATGTAATCTATAGACACTTCTGGAGCTACTAATTGACTTGTGTGTCTACCAAGAGTCTGTGGGGATTGTTCCAAACCCGTCATGGCATTTAAACTTATTATTATATTCACATAAATACATTACAAAGTATATAAAGTTATGACATCTGAAATGAAAATTCTTCCATGACTGCAAAAATGAATACTTTAGAAAGATTTAATAAAGTGTATCACTTGAAGTATCAAATTAAGTGTGGATGAGATCATTATAAAAGATTAGAGGGCTTCCCTGGTGGCGCAGTGGTTGACAGTCCGCCTGCCGATGCAGGGGACTCGGGTTCGTGCCCCAGTCCGGGAAGATCCCACATGCCGCGGAGCGGCTGGGCCTGTGAGCCATGGCCGCTGAGCCTGCGCGTCCGGAGCCTGTGCTCCGCAATGGGAGAGGCCACAACAGTGAGAGGCCCGTGTAGCGTAAACAAACAAACAAACAAACAAAAGATTAGGGAAAAGATCACAAGCATTCAGAAATCTTAGAGGATCCATTTGTGCATGGGTTTATGTAAGAAAGACAACTTGGTATCTAATGCAAAGATTGGCAAAAAATATATTTTATGTGTTTTAACATACGACAAATGGTTTAATTGAATATGATAACTGATATCATACTACATATGGCAGTTTTTAATGATTCCCCACTTCAACTGACTTTTTCAATTGTACTGTTCAGTCAGCTGGTGAGGTGACTTACACAGTGATGAAGCTCACGACATGTTACTCACTGGTCTTCTTTACTTCATGTGTCCAAAATCACCAGTCATCAGTTGGTTGTTTCGAGTGGACTTAGCTTTATAATAGTACTGATTTTTAATCATCCCTTGATATTTACTACATTTTCTTACAAATTATATACTTTCTCACTAGTGTAATATTCTGCTTTGACTATAACATTTGTGTATTTTAGAATATTAGTATTGATTAGAGTGTCCATTATGCCATTTTGCTATTTTGTACAAAAACTTAAAGATGTTAGTCTTTCTTCCCTGATGGAGTTTGTAATCCAAGAGACAGATGATGAATTCTAGATTCTGAGAGATGAAGGGAGATTGGCAGTCTGAAAAACAGAACAAACATACTGCAGTCAAGAGGTGGTGTGTGGAATTTGAAGGTTTCTCTTGCCAAACGGTACCCAATTCTCATTCAACCGAAAAATAATTTGCACAAACTTTGAAGAGTGAGAGAACTGTGATTCTTAGGAGCAGGTTTTCAGATGCTAGATGATGGATCGTTGAGATGGGATGAATTATCCAGGAAAATGAGAAACTGGAAGAGGTTGAGATGAGACATAAGGATTTGGAAGTGGTGGCAAAAATTGGATAATCGAAGCTAAAAAATCCAGAGATATTTTTGGAGCTCTAGATTGGAAATTAGAGTGAGCTTGACCCTGATCCCCTAACCTTTCATTGTAACCCTTGTTGATACCTTTCCAGTGAACCTGTTGTGCTATGTTATGGACAGCTCTTTGCTGATGCATCTGCCTCAATGGAGTGAGGAAGGATTCTTTGATTCCTTTTCCTTCTATTTCTAGTATCTGAGACAGTATAGGCCATCAGTAAATTTCAGCTAAATGCAGCAAGAAATCAGAAACTAGAGAATTGTTGTTACAAACTTACTTTAGGTTGACTCAGTGTGATGTGATATTTATAGGCATCTAGAATTTTGTGTATGTTCATTTGTTTTTTTTTCCCATGTGGTTTCCTTTGATGCAGATCTTCATGGTAAGTGAATGCTTTACTTTTTTGATTTTTTGTTTGGCAAGATTGGTTGAAAAAACAAAAGCTTCAATTTAGAAAAACTGAGTCAGAACTATAGGTCTGTCTCTTACTAGCTCAGTGGCCATAAACAGGTTACTTTGGATTAATCATCTGTAAAATAGGAGTTATTATTCCTGCCTTTCAGTATTTTTAATACTTATGGATAGAAATGATTAGATTAGAATATTACAAGGCATATGTTATCTGGCACATAGTATGTTCTCTGTAAATGTTTCCTGATTCTAAGTATTGCTTGCAGAAAAATGAATGCATCTCAGAAGAAATATTTGGAATCTCACTGTTTTGTTTTCTGAAATTGTGGAGAATTTGACATTTGCTTCCACTCTTAAACATTACTTCCTCATGGTCATTTAGGTAATTGCATTATCTTCCTTATGATTTCATATATATATGTATATATTGAATATATATATCCACACACACATACTTATACGTATATATGGCAAAGAAAGGCCTGAAATACTGAGAAGTACAAAATGGGAATACTAATGCAATTCATGACCATTTCCCAAATTTGCTGGCAAGACAGTCTATAAAATGTGTCATTTGTACATCTTGTTCATAGAACAAACAAAATAATACTTAACTGTGTAATAATATACAGTATTAAATCCCCCTGGGAAAAGAGTTGGCTTTAAATACTTTGCAAATAAACTTTCAAGTTAGTGATTTACACAGTTAATTATAAACAACAAGGCTTGTAATTAAGTGTTGCCATTTTGGGTGGAATTGGTTTCACCCATCACTAATCCATCTATTCTTGTCTTTGGCCTTTGAGAGATTAGGGGAAAATGCACAGGATGAAAAGTTTAACTTGTCAAGTATAAATTTAGATGCAAAGTCAGGAATATCAAACACTGCAAGTGATAATTATCGCCACCTGGAAATAATTTGTACCAGTGAGTTAGTAAAGAATTCTCCCTTTCTGCTAATGGGGAGTTTTTAACCTCCTGATCACTGAAGCACTCCCTGCAGTTTACAGTGATGTATCCTGTGGTTCATTCCCAGTAGTCAACATAGCACCAAGCAATTAGTAGAACACTGGAGGATAAGTGTTAGCTTTGTGAAATGTGAGTAAGATTAAACCAAGGGCAAATTAGAAGCAAGGATGATCGGCTGTCCGGTTTTTAAGTTACTTGAAGTCCATCCAGCTCAGTTACCTGTCACTTCAGTTTCAACAAAGCCTGGACCTTTTGTTTAAACGGCGAATAAATAAAAATTTTAAGTGATTGGGTTTTCTGGATTATATCTTAATATCTTACAGACATAGTTTCACCTATGTTAAAAAAATCTTTTTGAAGTCATAAGATGTGCCTGTTTCATAGAGACTTAATTTGGAGTCCCAAAGCATGGCGATCAGAGAATAATTTTTTATAATAAATAAATATGGGTTTTAAATACCCATAAGTAGTTGACCTACTTAGACTTACTTAAGAGTTTAGGAGGCAAAAGTTGTTTTTATTCCCTGATGGCTTTTTATATATGATTGAGTTTCTTAGCTTTATTGAGATTTTGTGATTGTTAATGGGATTTCTGTATAGCCCTCTGTAGGCAAGAGTTGATTTTGAAATTTTTGACTGCTTGTGTTTAACAAGATTTGATTCCCATTCTCAAACATTTACATGTATAATTCTGAGAACACATTTTATTTAGCACAATATAGTAAACAAAATGAATCATAACTATGAACATTTCCAAAGGCATTTCTTGGATAAGTTCTTATAAAAAGAAAAACTAAGCTACATGTAAAAGACTTATGGAGTGGAAGAACTTAGGTGTTTGAAGTTAGCTTCTGAGTTGATTTAAAATTATATCTGGCCCTTTCTCTTTAAGAAAAGATTTTTTTTTAAAGAGTCATCTAATAGAAAATTTAAAACAACCTTCATTTGTCTAATGAGAAGGAGGAGATGGGGGAAAATCAAATATGTGTGAGCTCCCTCTGTAACTCTGTAATAACATTTTATTAATGATATATGATGTGGTATGGAAACTTTTTTGCTAACATGTCAAAACAAATTGACTTTTCTCCAAAGGCAATTTTTAATTTTATTTTAATAGATTTTAAAGGAAAGCCCTTCACAATGTAAAATTCAGATCTTTGAATTCATGTTAATATATTTAAAATGATGAAAACATTAAAGTGCATCTATTTCTCACCAATGAGATGGAAAGAAACTTCAGCTATGTTTAGGAAGCACTCACTTAACTTCTAAACATTACAATAAAAGGCAGGGTTTAATCATGTTAAGAATCAATTTGGATTATATTGGTGACCAGATTGGCAAACTAGCCATTTGAGTTCATACTGGCTTTCATATTAATTAAAATAAGGAAATAAAATATGAACACACACAAAAATGTATTGGTGAAAATGAGGAGTAGTTTGAAATTATGTAAATGATATTTTACAATCCTGTGAAATACTATTTTATGGTACCCTAGGTTAATTTTTTAAATATGCCTTAAAAGTTTAGGGTTCAGTGAACTGCATTATTATAAATATTAGCCTTTCCCTGTATCCTGTCCCTGTATGCATAGGAGTGATTTCAGAAACAGATACCTTAGTACTTTACCTTAGTTACCTCAGTAATTTCATATTTTGAGTAAGAATCATCTAATCTTACTCTTTTAGAATTTAATTTTAAGAAATTCTGTTATGACGGGAAATGGTAGAATTCTTGACTATATGTATCTATTTGTGTAATAGTGGGCAATGTAATCATCACCCAAATTGAAATGTGAAATTTTGGTGTTTGAAATATTACTCAGATTATAATACTCTGCATTTTTTTGATAACAATTAAGATTTACAGTGAGCTGAAGCACTAATTTTATCTGATATCTAAAGCAGGTGAATCAGAAGTCTTGACTCTGATGTGTGAATGACTTTTTACTCTAGATATTACTTTTTTAATCTTTTTTTTTTCACCTTTTAAAACCTAAGACATTTTTGGGGCGGTAGCAGGGGAAGTTCCTAGTGAATTTTTAACTTTATAAAGAGTATTTCTGTTTTACCTAAATAATTATTAGAACTGGTAATTGAAAAAGAAAGGAATGTATAATGCAGTTTATTTCTCCCATGTTTCTCCCTTCAGATTCAATCCATGTCAGTTAGTATCACATGTCTTTAACACTTTCTGAAATCATTGTTGTTGATTTACGTAAGAAAACCTTGAGGGCTTCCCTGGTGGCGCAGTGGTTGAGAGTTCGCCTGCCGATGCAGGGGACACAGGTTCGTGCCCCAGGCCGGGAAGATCCCACATGCCGTGGAGCGGCTAGGCCCATGAGCCATGGCTGCTGAGCCTGCGCGTCCAGAGCCTGTGCTCCACAACGGGAGATGCCACAACAGTGAGAGGCCCGTGTACTGCAAAAAAAAAAAAAAGTTAATCTTGATCTATAGAAAAGAAAAAAGGCAAGAAAGAGATTGAGTTTTGGGGCATTGTCTTTTTTCCCTTTACATGTGTGGAAAATGTTTTTATCTTCAGAAGTCTTTTGCCATATGTTGTGAACTTAATGTTTATGTCCTGCCTAAATTCATATGTTGATGTTCTAACCTCCCACCTCCCCAAACATGCGATGATATCTAGGGGCTTTTGGGAAGTAATTAAGGTTAGATGTGGTCATGAGGGTGGGGCCCTGGTCTAAAGGGATTAGTGCTCTTATAGGAAGAGACACCAGAGAGCTTGCTTTTGCTCTATGTGGGTGTGTACAAAGGAGAGGTCATGTTAGCACAGAGCAAGAGGGCAGCTGTCTACAAGCGAGGGAGAGAGCCTTCACCAGAAACTGAACTCTGCCAAATCTTTGATTTTTGATTTTCCAACCTCCAGAACTGTGAGAAAATAAATTTCTGTTGTTTAAACCACCCAGTTTATGGTATATTTTATGGCAGCCTGAGCTAAGATACCATGTTCAGAGGGAATTTAAAATGAAAATTTTAAATTGACAAAATAATGTAACTACTTTCGCTAGCTAGGAAAAAAATACATGCATAGTTTGTAGGAAACCCTTATGCTTTTTATTCTAATTATGTAAGCATTATATCCTCATGACAACTGAACACTTAAAATATTTTATTTTAACCTATTCACTGTCTTTTGGAAACTGTTTTCAAAAAAGACAAGTTAGATATAGGAAACGGGGCCCTTAAAATTTGGTCCTGTTCAGTGTCAAAGCTTTCATATAGGTACTCCACGTGTGACATTATAGGTGGATTTTAATCATTGGCAACATTTCAAATATTGGGGCTCATTTTCCACTGACGTGTTCACAATGGGGTGGGAAGGTACAGGGAAGGTGTAATCTTAGAGTATACTGGACAACCTAGCAGATAACCTCACAGCTTAAGGCTGTGAATCTTTCATCTCTGAACCATTAACAGGCTGCTAAAAGTTTTATCAAGCTAGAATTTACCCTCAACTCCCAGCGTTCACCACTGTTGCTGCAATATGAAAATTTGGATCATCCAGTATAATTAGAGTGCAGAAAACTTAGAACTCCTCACCTTTTTTCTTTATCTTTACTCACATCTCACATCCAATCAATCACTAATGTGTCTTCTCATCCACTCCTTTGCTTTAGACCTTGTTCTCTTTTCTCAACTTTCACAACTGGTGAGCTTCTCTTCTTGCCTTTGGGTTCGCTCTCTGTAATTCATCCTCCACTCTGCCAACAAGAGTCTACCTCCTCTAAAATATCCAGCAGAGTACTAAAAGTGGAGTTGACACTTGCTGATATATGTCACAATCTTTAGAAAATATCTAAAAACAAAGTCAGGTAAAATAAATATTGATATATTCTTTGTGATAGAATATTATGATGGCATTAAAAGTCAGATTTTCAGAGAATAATTAATGACAGAAAATGGTCAGATTATGAAATTTATTCAAAAAAGAAGCCTTCAAAAACTAAAACATGAGGAATTTTTTTCTTCTTTACCATTGATGTTTCCAAATTAGGAGGAAAATATAGGAACCAGGTAAGCAATCTCAGCTTTTCCTTATGTTATTCTTTCGTTACGCCAGCGCTTATAGGTTTGAATGCTCATTTAAGTATTTATGCTGATTTATTGGGTTGGCCAAAAAGTTCGGGTTTTTCCATGTCTTACGGTAAAGCTCGAACGAACTTTTTGGCCAACCCAATAATTTTTCAAAGATCTTCTATACACAAAACACCTTTATATCACCCTACCAGTTGCTGTTAGATGTCTGTTTTTGTGTGCTTTGTATGCTGTGCATACTGAGGACCTGTGCTTTCCACAAGCTGGTTTACCAGATGCTGAAAACTAGTGTTATCAAGTAACTACCTGGCATTGATCTCTGATTTTCTATTGTCCTGGTCAACATCATGGGTACTGTTTGCACAAAATAGATACACCAAAGACTTTCTGTAATGTAATACAGATTTCGTGCTGTGGGAACACCTTGTGGATGGTTCCGCTCCCTCATGAATGTGGTATAAAATTGGTGTGAAATCTTTCTGCAGGATAAGCTTTCTGTTCTTATTCAGGAGAGTTAGTTGTAGATGTTTATTGCATGAAGGTGTCCTATAAAGGCACTTATTTTCTTCCAAATAAGTTAAATGCTTAAGACATCTCTTCCTCACCAATTTCCAGACCATGTCTTTAAATTACTATTAAAAATATGGGAACAGTTTTAATGCAAATATATATATGTGTAGTTTTCAATGTACATGTTGTATATGCAATTGTTATTTTAAAATTTTACTCAGAGCAGGTTACTTAAAGCCACAGTAAAACTTTGCATAGATGTTTGAAAGTGTACTCTTAGATTTCACGTATCTGCTCACTGACCCCTCTCATGTACACCATTTCTGTGCTTTCCCTGCTAGAAAGTTCAGTTATCTTTTATTTCATTCTTGCCTTAAAGCCAGTTGGCCAACATGTCTTCTTTCTGCCAGTGTTCATATCCGTTTCCTTTTATTCCCTGTGTCACTGCCCCAACCTGGTTCTTAATCATCTTCCTAGCATCGCCTCCTGAGTGGTATAACCCACTGCCTCCAGTGATGTTGTTCTTAATTCCACTTCTTTGCATTTGATCGTTAACTGTCACCATTCTGTATGTTGATTTGTACTCATGATATTTAACTGCTCTGTTATGTGATTCCATTCTGATTTCATTCAAATCCTATTTTGAAATAGCTTCTACAAGAATTATAAATAAATAACGCATTACGTCACCTTTATATACTACATGTTGTATCATCTCCACATTTGAATAGTATTAGATATAAAGCTCTAGCTGACTTTTATAAGAGTTAAAGTGATTAGTGGTTGAAGACCTACCTATTAGCTAGACCACTGTTTATCCACAGGCTTAGTTTTGGTGGGTTTTTTTGTTTGTTTGTTTTTTTATTTTTGGCTGCATTGGGTCTTTGTTGCTGTGCGCGGGCTTTCTCTAGTTGCTGCGAGCGGGGGCTGCTCTTCGTTGCGGTGCGCGGGCTTCTCATTGTGGTGGCTTCTTTTGCTGCGGAGCACGGGCTCTAGGCGAGCGGGCTTCTGTAGTTGCGGCTCGCAGGCTCTGGAGCACAGGCTCAGCAGTTGTGGTGCACGGGCTTAGTTGCTCCGCGACATGTGGGATCTTCCCGGACGAGAGCTCGAACCCGTGTCCCCTGCATCGGCAGGCAGATTCTTAACCACTGCACCACCAGGGAAGCCCCACTGGGTTAGTTTTGAATTTTGTTTTTTATTTATCATTTATGCCCCTAGGATTTTAGCACCATTCTGAGGACAGAAGCTGGATTAATAATTGTCATTGAAGTTGAAAGTATCATGTGACTGTATCATCCAAATATTAAAGTGAGATCAAGAGTGTTTGAACCTTTATTATCATTTAAAAATGAAAGTCAGTTTTGCTTTTGTGTCGTTATGGAGTCAGACTTTCTTGGTTGTAACCCTGACACCCTTCCTCCCTGGCTACGGAAGGGCTTTACTCTCTGAGTATTGTGAGGATTGAGAGAACGTGTATAAAACTCACTTTAATGCAGTGTCTGGTGAGGCTAAGTGTTCAAGGCATGTTAGTTATTATTGTAATCAATTGCCTATTATAACGAGATATGCATTAGGCATGTAGTTACTTAACAAAAGATTAGTGTAACAACTTTTGTCACTTGAATTTCCCAGTTTACAAGTTATCACGCTTCGTAAAGAGTTAGTTTTGAGTTTTACTTTCCTGTAAAAGGACATAGTTGTCTTTTATGTTGTCTATTTGGGTTATTTATTTACTATTTTCCCCAATGATTGCTTCTTAATGCTAAAAGCAGAGAGAAGATGAGTAAGAAGATCAGGCATATTTCAAACTATGGTTTTGGGGGTCCACCAACAAGTAATTATTTACGTTTTGATTTTTCCAGCTTTACCTATCCATTGAAATTCAAGATGGCTGGAAACAAAATTGTCCTTATTTCCTGGTAAAGGAATAGGAAGGCTCTAACTTTGGATGCCTTAGTCAGATTCTGACTCTCTGAGAATGGATAACAGTGACCATTTGATTTTTATATAGAGGGAACAGTTTATCTCAACTCTCTTAGGTCAAAGAAGGTAATGTCAGCTGAAATAGGATACCAGAATGGCTTTTTTTAATTAATGCTCAGTTATCTTGAACATTTGTGGAGGTAAATATCTCATCTATTAACTACATTTTTTTTTAAGTTGACTTTTCTCCTCAGGACCATTTTCAAGTAAAGGTATAATTGGCTAGTGAACGGGACCTTTACCTCATATAGTTTCAGTTTTATTATAAATTGCCCATTAGTGTATTAAAAACGAAGTGAAGGAGTACAATTATAACTTCTTTTATTCTCTTTGTTCCAAGCCTGCCACTGAATTTTTATTTCTTTCTTTCTTCCTTTTTTTTTTTTTTTTATATAGGAACTCAGCATGAAAGATGTGGGGAAATTGAATGCATTAATTGGTTAGACTGTCAGAAAAAGTATGATCCTTAAACATTCACTTTTCTGATTTCAATGGTGAACAAAGCTTCACACATTTGGGGTTAAATTATTTCGCCTTCTGCATGAAGTATAATTTTGTCTATCTGAAAAATAGATGGTGATACACTTACCTAAATGATGTCATTCTCATGCAGAGCACACATTTCCTTAGGAGACTAGAGATTAGAGAATAAAGATTTAAGTGACTGCTAAAAATTAAAAAGGAGGCTGAAGTCAGAATGAAAAAAATATGGCTGAGGGTTGAAATCTCTGTTTACATCACTTATATAATCAACACCTTCTCATCAAACTCTTGAATCCACAAGTAATGAAAATTCAAATTTATTATGAAACTTGATATCCCCTGGAATACTTGGATACAAAATGCAGTCTTCTTATGTTCCCAAAGGGTGCTGGACCCTTGAGAGAAATATATAATATACACACTTTGGAGTGTAGGTAGGTAGCTGAAAAAAATTTGTAACAGGAAGACTCACATCAATATCTCTCTGCTATGAATTAAACCATTCAGATTCTCTTTACTAAAAATTCCTTGGTAGAAGACCAAATTTGAATTATTGTTCAAAATTGGGCTACTGGGCAGTGTTTCAAGGGTCAGTTTTGCAATTAATCCTTATGTGACTGGCTAATTTATTGCTAGTAGAAACAAATAGTCTGGTTCTTTGCCACATAATTTAAGGCAGGGCAAGCTGGGGATTCCTTTTCTAATGTACTAGAACTAATGTTTTGTCTTTAGCACATAGTTTATTGCCTTCTCTTAAGTGAGGCGTGCATTTGTGATTTTTAATTGTGATTTCATTATTTTTAAATTTCTAGTACTTAGCCCGGACTGTCTTCTCTCTCTGCACTCTCTCCAAACTAATTCTATTAACCCCCTTTTAACTTTTTTGTCTTTGTCCAAATTATAGAAGTAGTGTATTGCTGGAAAACAGAACAAAGAGAAAAGAGATTTAGGCCGTTGAAAGATAATAACACTGGTGCTTTATTTCTGCATTACCTGCTAGTTCAGACATCTTCAGGTTATAGAAAAATAGACCCAAATAGAGTCCATTATAGCATTACCAGTATAAACTAAATGACCTAGAGATTTCTTGAGTATTATACATATTTCCATTTTAGCCTGATTTAACCTGGTATTGTCAAGTTTTTGCAGTTGGTTTCCTACCCTACATGATTTCTCACTGTTTACTCTGTCAGTCTCACCATAACTATTTTAGATAAAAGACTTGCTTAATAGACAATTGTCATTGTTGTCATTTTTTAAGTTTTATCTGTTAGTCATACCGAACAAATGAAGCCCTATTTTGATTTACACTCCTATAAACCCCTCTAAATTTCAGTACATTTACACTCTCTATCTCTCCTCTCCAAAAGAATTTTCTGTGATGTTGGAAATTTTCTAGAATCTATGCTGTCCGAATACGATAACCACTAGCCACATATGTCTATCACACCGAATGGAATCTTTAATTATATTTCATTTTAATTATTTTAAATTTAAACAGCCACATATGGCTAGTGGCTACCATACTGGAGATCACAGCTCTAGAAAATTAATCTCTGTTACCAGTGTTTCTATTATGTGTCCATGCTATTCAATTCATCAAATACTTGGATCTCAAATTAAAACAATATGGTAGGTGTATAAGACCTAATCTCAAGTAGTCTCAGACTAATACACATTTCACAATCTTTTACTCATCTTTTAGAAACAAAGCACTGATGATCTATGTAACACCTGTGATATTTGTATCATGTAGTTAAATGTAATTAAAATATTGAAAGTTCTTCCTTCCCGTTATACCGTTTGATCTTTCTTTTCCTGCCTTCTCTGAGATTTTGCTGCATCAGTTATATCCCTTGATTGTATCTTTGTTTTCTCCCTTCTCACCCACTTACCAGCATAAAACCTCTTCTAATAATACCTTAATAAGACCCTCTTATTCAAAGGAGAGTATAAACTCCATGAGGGCAGGGACTGTGTTGGGTGTGTTATGGCCCCAGGGCTTTAGCACAGTGCCTGGGTTATTGCAGGAGTTCAGTTCATTTTGTGAATGAACAAACAAACGTTATCCCCTCCCAGTACTCTCTAACCCAGTGTGGTATAAAGACATGGCTTTGAAGTTAACTTCAAACTTAACTATTCTGAAAATCATTCTTCATACCTAAAAACAAAGAAAATAATTTCTGTTCTTAAATTTGAACTATAAAGAAATAAACTGAAGAAAAATGGACTAATGTATTGTAATAAACTGAAATAGGCTAAAGAACAAATTGTAAAACATGGCAAATAGTAGTTGTCCCATATTTGTTGAATAAATGAGTGACTTTCACTGATGTTACGGTTGGTATTAATTTATGAAAGGCAGATGAAGTAAGTTACAATTTACGAGGGTTTACTCTCACAATTTCTCATATGTAGTTATGAAAATTATTATTGGGTTTTAAAAATTATTGCTATATTTATTTAATTGAATCATTTTAATCTTGAGCAACGTATGACTGGTATTTGGCTTAATAGGTCAAAGTCCATAGCACATGTGTTTGGCATCAGAGTTTTGAATATAACTGTGAAGACAACATAAAAGGAATAATAATTGCTGTTACATCATTTTTCTTCCTTCAGAAGCTTTGATTCTACCCACTCTCCCGTGTTACTGAGGTGTTAACAAAAATGAAAGCTATAGTTTTCAGGAATCTCACATAATCAGGCTGAATGGTTATTACTATTATACCCATAAACCCATAAATTGTGTTTCTGTTGCTATTTTCCATCCCACAGCCACCATTTCGTAGAAGGAAATATCTTCTCCGCAGTTTTAAATGGGCTGCGCTTATGAGGATAATCGTCACACCAGGATGGGGAACACGGTATGAGCCTGTTGGAATATAGACTCTGCTTTCCTGGTTTCTTAGTAATGCAGGCAAATCCTTACTGTACCTGTGTTTAGAAGTCAGTTAAAACTGTACTTGAATTCAATTGTAGGACACTAAGTTAATAGTGTTTTCTCTCATAGGCTTTCTATGTTTTATGGGAAAATTTTGAACTGTATACAGCCCCATGTGCCCATAGGAAGAAGGACAGGTCTGATTTCATTGAATCCAGAGTGCACCAAAATACCCAACCAGAAGATTGTCCTTAACACTCAATTTCTGGTAAAACGGAAAGATTTAATGCTCGGATAAAATGCATCAGATGCTTTCAAAGAAGTTTGAATACATTTTTATCTTTAATAGATGTGCTTCTATATATTGGCAAAAAACAACCTTTAAAGGGCAGAGTTGTTTGAACTTAAGACTCCTTCATGAGAAGCCATACTGAGATCTGTATAAAAGTTAGAGAAATTCTAAATTTTAGAAAGGGATTATAACCACTGTAGTAAGGTTACTTAAAGCTATAGTCAACTTTGATCACTGGTCTGAGCCAGTACAATTTTGTTGACGACATTAAGATAGTTACTGGGTGCTAGTTAATTTAATTGCGTTTGTACACCATTTTTTAATGTAACCAACATTTTAATGCCATCTTTATATTATTTGAGAACTTTCTATACATTGTTTATTTAGTACAGGTTTGTATTTGAGAAGAAGAGTTGATACTAATACAAATGACATGTGCCTCTTCTAATTTTGTTCTTAGAAATGTGAAGAAAATGAAACCAAAACAAATGTTAGGATTATGTGAACTTTGTGATATGAAACAAGTCAGTAGTCTGTCAGCAGTACCAGTTATTGCTGAAGAATAGACAATAAAATGCCCATTGAAAGCCAAATCCTTGCTTAATGTATATCCTTAGCATCTATATGGGCAGGTAAAATAAATTGTACCCACTTATCTGATTATTTTAATAACCTAATCATAGTCATGATTCAATAAATCCAATTTTTATAGCTTTTTAAGGAGCTAGAATAAAAGGAATTTTCTCGACCTACAGTTTTTTTGGTTATGAAAATATTGTTATATAAAGGGTCTTGATAAATGCATTCTTTTTTAAAAAAGTGGAGGATAGACCATTCTTAAAATAATTTTAGAAAGAGAATGGAAGATTCTTTTATGTATCTTGAGTATAGCAATAACCTTCTTAACCATCTAGTGCCATTCATTACAGTTCACAACTGATTTGAGTACCATTCCTGGTGGTTCATTGGTGAGCTGGAAATGAAGCCTCCCCATTTACCAGCCAAACCTTAACTGGAGACTCACCCATGTACAAGCAGATAACATTATTATGATAGTGTTTCAGGTAGTGATTTTTTTTTTCAGGTCAGCTTTGCCGTGTGTTAAAGCCCTAGTCTCTAGAGAGACATCCTAATATTCAGAATGGGATTTTGGGGATAGATCAGTGGTCTTTCAAACTGGAGTTTGCATTAGAGTTTGGGACAACTTTCCAAGTGGTTTGCAAAGACAGTTTTAAGGGACCTGGTGTCTAGATAGTATGTATGCTTTTATAATCACTTTAGAAAAGAAAGGCATAGCCATCACATATCCAAAAATCTTAGCATGATACCTCTGTCTAGGCTATGACAACCCCCTGGACACCAAACAACGGGGTAAGTCAAGCATTGGTCTTCTTGGATGCTTCTTTAGACTTAGCAGAGCACCTTAAACCTTAAAGCTTCCTGCTTTTCCCTGTCTTTTACATTTTTAATATATTTCTGCTGTGTAAAGCTTAAGTATTTTGGACTATGTTGGGTGTTCTGTGTACAATCTCTTTTCTCCCTGAATATAGGATCTGATCTCTGAAAAGTAAAACAAGAAGGGTGTCAGAGAAGTTTTGGGTGACTAAGATAGGACCAAGATGCCTGAGAAACAGTAGCTTGGCTACCTGTTGACCAAAATGACAGTACAAATTTCTAAATAAACATAGAAATAACATAATTGTAAGGAACCAGAGATCTTTTAGAAGCAAGGGCATGCCAAAGAAAGCTCACAGCATAGAAACTTATTCTGGTGAACAGAATCTGTGATATCTGGGTTTATTACATGGAAGGTAAAAAATAACCTTTTACTAACCTTTGCTCGGAACAGACTAAATGCTCTAAGACCAGTTTATCATTTTAGCCGAGATAAGAAATAGATCTAAATTTGCATTAATATAATATATAGTGACAAAGGATTCACAGGCTCCTTTTTGTTTTATGCTGTTTTATGAGTAAGTCTATCAACTTGCCAAAATTTAACACATTTTATTATCTTTTCAGGCTCTTTATTTGCTGGTATTATTAAACCAACTCAAGTAACATTTCCTTCCCTCAACTCTTACACAACTTATTGCAGACACTCAAGTTTTATCTTTTATTATAGTTGGTCCTGTTATGGAACAATCAGACACTTCACTTTGGAAACTACTTTCTTTTTTTTATTGTTTCCCCTTGGTAGACAAAGAACATGTTCCATAACTTGCTTACAGAGTTAGACTTTTCTGTCACTGTTGCTTATATGAAGTCTTAATCACCCATGTTAACTATAATGTTTAACCAAATTAAGTAATTTCTGTTTCACAAAGAGTGCTAAGAGGTAGCTATAAGGTATGGCTGTTATTCACAATCATTTTAGCAGATTCGCAGAGCTCACAAATGCCATCACACAATCTCCTGCATTCACGTTCATTGATTTTACACTTTTGTTAAGTGCAAAAAATGAATACCTATATTAAAATGACTCAGATATAGTGATGCTAAAATTTTGACAGATTGGTGATTAGTTTAGTAATACCCTATCTTACTTAGATATTCACCAGTTATCTAAAGATTCCTCATTAACTCAATTACGTTTAGCCTGACAAACTACAGAATGTAATTATTATTGATATAAAAACCTTTGGTTGAACACAGCTTTACATTTTTCACAATCCTAGACATAATGTTGGGAAAATGTTAACATTTAAATTTAAGACAGCAATGAAACTAGAGTCTTTAAAAATAAATGCAATATTTTAAATCTGTAAAAAAAAAAAAAAATTAGGAGTTCAGATTAACTGGTCTCTTCTTGAGGACACAAAACTAAATTTTACAGAAAATGAAATGTAAGCTTGAATTATACTTACCATCAATAAGATTAGGGAAAGTTATGTAGTATTTTCAAACCAAAATGATCACAATAGCCATGGTAATCTAAGACTATACCTCAATTATAGAAACCTGGATTTATATTCTTATATAAAAATACTCTGAGCTAGCAGATTCTATGTGGATTACACTTTTTTCTTAAAATACTAGCTCATTTAAATTTTAGAAGTTCAGTTTCTTTATTTTCTTAGAATCTGAGAACATTAGAATGAATGTCATTATACATCTCTCAAAAGCAATCATAACACAACTCATTTAACTTAGACGTTATCATGTAATTGTTAATACACTCTGGATATAGGAAATTATTTATTGTATAAATTTACACAAATTGATAAAGTCCTTTTTCAGAGAAACACAGAGAGTTTTCAGCTTCAATTCTTCAACCTCAGCCAAGGGTCAAGAGTAAATAAACACAAAACTCACTGGCAGAGATCTGAAATGTTCTATTTTCTATGGTATGAAATGTGTTCTTGCACAAACAAATTAACATAAGAGACTGACAAAACAGAATTTCTGTTGTCTCACATCCAACAGAGAATAGAACCCCAGTACTTAGAGATCACCAAATGGTCAGTAATAGTATTCCCTGTTATTGGTTTCTCCAAAGGGGAATGACTTATTTGCTATGTGCACATCAGAATCAGAATCAAATAACTTGGCCAAGAACCAGAAACAAAACCAGAAAAAGAAACAAAGAACTATTGAAGGTAAAGTTTTATTGTTGTTTGGGATTCACTCCTGGGACCAAAAAAAGAGTGCCTTTGCTTAACTACTTCCGGAAGGTGAGCGCACTCAGGTATCTCAGTGGAATCTCCAAAACTGTCAAAGAATAATTTTAGAAAAGTTTAAAATGGTGTACTTGTACAAATATAGGATAAACACATGTTAAAGATTTTTTTAACTCAATAAAGGAGCCAGTAAGGGCTTCCCTGGTGGCGCAGTGGTTGAGAGTCCGCCTGCCGATGCAGGGGACACGGGTTCGAGCCCCAGTCCGGGAGGATCCCACATGCCGCGGAGTGGCTGGGCCCATGAGCCATGGCTGCTGGGCCTGAGCCTCCGGAGCCTGTGCTCTGCGACGGGAGAGGCCACAACAGTGAGAGGCCCGCGTACCGCAAAAAAAAAAAAAAAAAAAAAAAGAGCCAGTAAGATGGCAAAGCTGCTTTGAAGGAAAATTAGAGGGATGTGAGTTATATAGTCCCTCAGGAATGACATTCTGACTTAGGGACAAGACAGTTAATAGCGTTCAATAGGACAGTGGAACCTTAACCTTTGGGGTTATCTTTTCTTTTGGACAGAAAATTAACATGTAATTTCACAGAATCTGAGCCTTTAATGAACAGTAAATAGCAAAGTCAAACACAGGTACATTCCCCTAGATAATTCAATAATCCTTGCCTGAGCGTTTAAATAATCCCCCTGTATGTAATTGAAAGAACATGATGCCTACTCCTTTTTTTGCCTTATTCCCAAGTTTTGGATAATTTTTCATAATAGGGCTAATGGAGAAAAATTTTTAGATGCCAGCTTAAAAATGTGCATGTTAAAATTAGGTTTTCAGTTTTCTTAAGGCTTCCATAAATAATAAATTTGTCTACTGAATAGGCTGTCCTTACCATCTACACAACATAAGTGGCTTGACGGAGAATCAGGAATTTATATAGCTAGTTATGGGAATGAGAGTTGGAAGATACATGATCTGAGATGAGTCAGGATAACACCCAGTCCTGTGTTCTTTCTTCCTCGCTTTTCCTGCTCCTTAGTCTATTTCTTCTGGTTTCCTAGTGCACAAAGTGTATGTCTGTGCATGTATACAGAGCATTCCTGGAATTTAAACTTAAGGATAATCGTCTTGAAACTGCTGACAGGATAAAAACCCCGTATAATTAACACTGCCAATCACAATCAGGACATATATTAATGCTGCTTTTTTAAAGTGTTTCCACCTTTTCTGTTGATGAATTAGCAAAACAATCATGATTACATTGACAGTAAAGAGGTATGTATATGCATCGCTGTCTAGAATCTAGATCAGCCCTTTGCTGAGTTGAATAGTTTACATGGAATCAAGTGGGAACTAGAAATGCCAAAGTATAGTTAGGAATTTTATAAGAGGTATTTCTTGAAAAGTACATTCTAGCTTTTTGTGTTTAATAGTTAGTATTTTTGAGTTTTGGAAAAACCTTATATTCATTATAATTGACCCTTCTTTTCTTTTGAAGTGTCTTAGAACCTTACTCCTTAATCTATGTGTTTAATAAATATATAATTCAAGTAACATCCCTTACTTTTTTGTTTTGTTTTTGTTTTGTTTTTAATTCTTTTTACATTATCATAATTGTCTGCACAATGTTAGGCAAAGCTTTTTAAATCTAAAGTTATAATATAGAAAACATTTTTACATGTACTGGATTTCATGGCCAAATAATTTAGTGATTTTGTTGGCTTCACGTCTAGTGTGTATTTAAATACATTGGAAAGAGCAAAGTGCACATACTTTTAAATTGCAGCTCTTAAGGTTTTTATTTAAACCAATGATCATTTATCGAAATGGACTTAGAGTCACTAAATAAATTATGTTGAAAGAGAATCTTTTTATTAGATTTTAGTTTATTCCAAGCCCTTAACCGGAACATGATTTCTAAAGGCAACATATTTCAAATTTACATTGTGGATTTCAAAGCTAATTAAAAATTTAAGTTCAAAGGATCACTCTAATGAGCATTTATGAGAGTAAATCCTCCCTGGGAATATTGTTAAGAAGTTACATTCGTCTGAAGGATGTGTTTCTACGTGGTTTGTACAGTGTGTGCCTTTATGACTGAAATTTGGTTTATTTTTCATGACACATTTGGTTTTTTGGGTTTTCTCCTGTCAAGTTCACTGCCCATGAAAATACTACTTTTAAGTTGACAGTAACAACAACAACAAAAAAATAGCAAGGAGGGAAAGTTGAAATATATTGCTGTAAAAATAATACATCAAAGAAATCTTAATGGATTTTTCATCATATGATTTCAGTGGACACGAGTACGTATGTACATTGAAATGGTTCCTGCCTTTTAGGAAAATGCTGCATAGTGGCGCATAACATACATGACCTTGGCAATCACAAAAGGTCAATAGTATTCATGACTGACATCTTTACACATAATATCTGTGTATGAACAGTTATTTGTGTCTGTTGATGTTATGAGAAAATAAGTTTGTGTTTCTATCGGATTATTTACTTGGAAGTTGGCAGAAAATACTACAGGGAAAATATCACTATCACCCTTCTAATCTATTAATTTCTTTTCAGATGGCCATACTGTTTAACTTAATGACAAGTATATCCCCTGTCCCTAATCATTTTCTCCATTTAGGTTAGCATCCACAGGGTGGATCTCGGTTTTGTGGGACCTTAATTAAAGCTTACAAAATTTAGAGGACCTCCTTTTTAAGAAAAATCATTCATAATAATGACGACACAATTAGGCTAAAAATGAATATTTGTTTAGAATGAGAAAAGAAATCACAGCACATTACAGAATTTTAAAAGTTGACAAGTCCCATAACTATTATGAAAATCTAGAAAAATAACATAATATTGGTGTTAATTATCTTCCTGACCACCTCTCTGATCCCTTTCTCTCACATTTTTGTCTATATGATCTTTGAACACTTCATCACATGACAGGAATTTTGTAACATTTTCAAGAGAGAGAATAATTTTTGCTTTAGCCTGGATAATCAAAATTCGTTATGTGTGAATGATATTATAGGAGATTTCCTTTAGCTTCTACTGGATTCAGTCTTATGCTCTCTTGGAGTCATACTAAATAGTCAAATAATAATCATAATTAACACACATATGGGTCCAAAACAATGCTAGAAGTAACTGCTAAGTAGTTCAACAACCAATGAGGCCAAAGAGGTCATGATTTTGAAAAAGACAGTCTGGAGTCAGCTGACCCTGGTTTGAAATTAATGAAAGATGGTCAAGTCTTTGAGTTTCCCTTCTCTCCAAAGTGGTCTGGAAACCAGAATTTGGAGCATCAAACTTTAATATAGTTCGGATGCCAGACATGTTTAAGGTTGTTTTCTTTCATGCAGAAAGATATAATATTTAGTATATCATTACATTAATTCAAACCACTTATCTGAGTTTTTTCCTCTATATACTGAGTCCTGGAAGCTTCTTCTCACACCTATTGTCATTGTTTTAATGCTGTCCTTGCTAATTAGGTCTTCAGAACCCGTGTGACATCCTTTGGCATCTTCACTCTGCCTCATTTTAATAGCAACTATTGTATCATAATGATGTGAGAAAAAGATCCTCAAGTTGAGAGCCTTGATCTTCTTTCCTCTTATGGGCAGAAAAGAGCAAGCATCTACCAGGGAAGGTGTGTGTTTATGCAAAGCCTTTCAGGGGCTTTTTAAAAGTGAAGTGCATGATTTGAATAAGAAAGTAATTAGAATACCTATCTAAATGATAATGAGAATCATTGAGTACAGACTGGCACTTTGAAGCTTATAGGAAGAAATAGATTTCATATTTTAAAACAATTTGCTAGAAGTATCAAAGCAGAAATATTTCCTGTTTTTGGCAAGGTGATTGTTCTAGATTTAGATGAACAATCATAGATTTTGGTTTAAAAGCGCAAAAGTCTCCGATTATCTTCTTGCGTTAGGAATGTGCATATCAAAGACTATGGAAAATGATTTCATTTTACCACTTCTTTTCTCCTGCAAAGATAAGAATGAAATAGAATTTCTTCCCCACCCTTTGCTTTTTTAATTGTAGGAGTCTATTAATTTTTCAGGCATTCTCTAAAATATTTATAAAGTTGCTTCAATCCGTGATGTAATGTTATATAGTCAAAAGAACACTGGACTGGGATTAAGAATATCAGTGTTTTAGTCTGAGTCTCAAATGACCTTGTTCATACTCCTTCCCCTTGATGAGCCTCAGTGTTCTGCACTTGAAAATGGGACTAATTATATATACCTTGCTTACTTCTACGTTTGTTGTGAGGATCCAATGATAAAATGTGTAGGAAAAGGACAAGCAAATTGCAATTACTAATGTCATCCCTGCAATGACTATTGTTACTGAGATATTAGCAAGACACCAATGATTACACTTTTAAATCCTGTTCTACATGATTTATCATTGATCATGTTCTTTGTTTTTGTTTTCTTGGGGGGTTTTTTTTTTGGCTGCGTGGAGTGGCATGCGGGGATCTTAGTTCCCAGATCAGGGATGGAACCCGAGCCCCCTGCCATGGAAGTGCAGAGTCCTAACCACTGGACTGCCGGGGAAGTCCCCCAATCATGTTCTTTGCTATTGGAGTAAAGTTAAGTTCTCAACAGCAGCATTACTGACATTTTAGGCCAGATCATTCTGTTTTTTGTTTTTATTTTTTTTAATTTGTTTATTTATTTATTTTTGGTTGCATTGGGTCTTTGTTGCTGCGCGTGGGCTTTCTCTAGTTGCGGCGAGCAGGGGCTACTCTTCGTTGCGGTGCACGGGCTTCGCGTTGCGGTGGCTTCTCTTGTTGCGGAGCACAGGCTCTAGGCACGCAGGCTTCACTAGTTGTGGCACATGGGCTTAGTAGTTGTGGCTCGCGGGCTCTAGAGCGCAGGCTCAGTAGCTGTGGTGCACGGGCTTAGTTGCTCCACCGCATGTGGGATCTTCCCGGACCAGGGCTCAAACCCGTGTCCCCTGCATTGGCAGGTGGGTTGTTAACCACTGCGCCACCAGGGAAGCCCCAGATCATTCTCTTTTGTGAGATGGAGGCATTGTAGGATGTTTAGCAGCACCCCTGGCGTCTACCCACTAGAGGCCAGTAGCACCCTCCCTCCCCAGTTGTGACACTCAAAAATGGCTCTGGGCGTTGCCAAATGTCCTTTTATGGCAAAATCACCCCAGATTGAGAGCCACTGGATTACTGTAAAGTAGTAGGTCTTAGGTCAGTTGGTTATTGAACAGACAACCCCCCAAAACAAAAAAACAATGGGTTAAAGCAAGCAACTGTTTAAAACATGAATACCTTAAGCATGTTATTGCAACTGAAACAAACAGAACATGTGCTGAAGTAGAATTTTTTCTCTGAGTCAGCTCTACTGATTGTAGTCTTACCTCCTGTTTTCCTCAACCAATCCTTTAATGTGTCTTTTCCAGCTTGGGATATCCAATTTTCAACAGTTGAATGAAAACAGAAAGGCAGTTAGGAAATAATTTCAGGGTAGAAGTTGTAGGAGAGGAAAAACAATTTTCCCTCTACCCTTCTAGGTTCTTGGCTAAGACCCCCCTGTAATAAAAGACAGACTAACAAGGGAAAAACAAACAGAAGTTTAATAACATGTAGACCTCTTGTATACATGGGAGATACCCAGGAAAACTGAGTAACTCCCCAGATTGGCCCAAACCACCACTTTAAATACCATCTCCAGCTAAAGACAGAAGAAGATGTTTGGGGAGTGGATTGGGTCCGGGAGGGGGGAGGGGGGAGGAGGAAGGGGGAGCCAGTTTTGAGAGAAACCAGGAAAAGCACAGTAAACAAGGCTAAGGTTGTTTTGCAGATCCAAGTCCTTGCCTTCTCCATTGGTAAGAGTTTCCAGAGACTTAGTGCTCTTCTTCTCTTCCTATAGGCAGACACACCTATAAATAGAGATTTCTCTTATAAATGTAAATGTCTTTTACAAAAGGGTAACTTCTCAGTTTTCAGAGCTTCTGCTCTGTTTACTGTTTTTTATTTTTATTTTTATTTTTTGTTTGTTTACTGTTTTTTAAAAAGTAACCAGTGCAAAGTAATCAGTATACTAAAGAGGCATGTTTTGGGGTGGTGTATTTTGCTCCCCTTTAGCCTCCAGATTTTATAACATTTCTTTATTTTTTTATACATATCATCTGTATCCAAACCAATGTTAATTTTGTGGCAGCTTGTCTTTTTCAAGTCTTTTCAAAGATTTTAACTTACTTTTCATAAAAATATCAAATATCAGTTTCTTAATGTTCTTAGGAGTACTGTCTAGAGGTCTATGTGAAATATAAAATTTACAGTTAAGTATAAAAATATATTTAATATCCAGTACTAGATATTTTAGATTCATTTGTTCATCTGAACAAAAAAAGCTCAAATAATTTCAATACCTATAGCAAAATTCATTCATTCTGTAATCAAGGTATTTAAAAAATGCCTACTGCCATACATTTCTTCAAAATTAGTCTTAACATTGTTAACACATTTATAATAAATGGGTGTGTGTGTGTGTTTCCCCTTTCCCTCACTAGGTATACCATTTGGTAATGACTTAGTGAATGTCAGCATAGATTCAGAGACCAGTGGTGTGTCTCGTCATTTTTAATGATGTGCTCTAGTATGCTTGGGTTAAAGGATGCTTGTCAAGGTTATTTGTCCTACACAATATCATTGGGAAGACTTTGGAAAGTTTTCAGGGAATCAGAGAAAACTGAGTTAAAGAAGACAATGGTCTTAGAACCCAAATTGATTTTTCCTCCGTTGAGTAATGAGTGCTGACTGACAGGAAAGCTGTAATGTCTATCAGCTAATGCTGGCCTTCCATTTTACATGGTTAACTAGAGACAGCATGGGCATAGGTATGTATATTCTCTTTCATTACTTTATAAAGATATTTAAGGCATAATCAAAGGTGAAACGGCTGCTTTGTACCCACAATTACTATGCAATGACATTTCCTCATATTAATGTTCATGTGAAAGAATAAGCCTCTCTTGGTACACGTGACTTTTGACATTTATTTATTTATTAACCCAAACTAGTCCTTCATTCAAGGAAGAAGATAAAACAACATTTAGAACATCTTATAATTACAAAACATGTGATTCTATACATTATGAATATGAAACAAAGCTTATTAAAAGATTCATTATATCTTGATTTAGGCCAGTTACATTAAAAAAGGGGGTTGATCTGTGTTTACTAATGCTACACGCCAAACTAGTTACATTTAAAGTCATAGGAAAAAGGTATTTGGCATTTAATTCAATTTATTCTTCATGGCAAAAGACACAGATTTGAGTAATCTGCAGATTTTTAAATTCTTTCCACATAAAATGGTAAGCTAATTCTAGCTTTTAAACTAAACTTGTTAATGTCATTGCATTAAGTTTCTGGATCTATTTGGATAATGACTCTCAAAGAGGAGTTTAGTCTTTTTTTTTTTTTTTTTGGCTGCATTGGGTCTTTGTTGCGGTGCACGGGCTTCTCATTGTGGTGGCTTCTCTTGTTGTGGAGCATGGGCTCTAGGCGCGAGGGCTTCAGTAGTTGCAGCATGCAGGCTCAGTAGTTGCAGCACGGGGGCCCTAGAGCGCAGGCTCCGTAGTTGTGACACACAAACTTAGTTGCTCCGTGGCATGTGGGATATTCCTGGACCAGGGATCGAACCCGTGTCTCCTGCATTGGCAGGCAGATTCTTAACCACTGCACCATCGGGGAAGTCTGAACGAGGAGTTTGGTCTTTAAGAATGTCAGATCTCCTTGATTTCTACAAGATGTCTGTCACAGGGGTGACAACAACAAGATCTTTGTGTCATTTAGGCAACATAGAATAGTAAAGAGTTTGGACAGTGAAGATATGTCTTTGTATTCTAGCTTGACTCTCTCCAAATTACTCTATGGCCCTGGAAAAGTTACTTCATTTTTCTTGAGTCCCCAACAAATTTCCGTCATATACCAGCTTCATTATGTCCAATATGTACTTGTATGCCGTCTCTGGCGATTTCTTCTAGCCTTTGGCTCTACTATTCTTTGTCATACAAGAATAACATTTGAAAAAAAAACAACATCAAAATATATCCTCTTTTTCTTATATTGGAATTGACACATTACAGTGTAAAGATCTTGTGATGATAGACATCATGCATTTGAACATGAGAATATTAATGGAACCATAGCCATTTCCTATCCTTGCCTGAGAAGTAATTTTTCCTATTCAACTGTTTTCCGTTGCTGTTTATTTGAAAGGCTAAAGTGGAATGTGTTTAGAATTATGGTGTGTAAAGTTCACTGCAGAATTAAACTATAATGTATACAAATGAGAAATAGCATCAGTATGGTGAACTCAAATCATATACATTAATGATAATCATAATAATTCCAGGAAGTTTTAAAACTATTAATTATATAGATGAAATTATTAAAAATCGTAATAGCTTGGACCATGGGAATAGACCATGGGATAAGAAAGAAGGGAAAGGGAGATTCATTTTAAACATACGCTTTATCTAATAAAAACAAATTTTAAAGACTAATTACACCTACTGCTGTATTTTCAGTGAAGATCCTTGAAGTGGTCAAGATATTTTCACTCTAATTTTGTGTTTGATTTTTACATCAAAATAGTACTTTTGTTTTTGATTTATCTTTAATACGTTCACCTCCTTTTCTTGTTTTGAGGTTCTTCAGATGTTGATCTGTCCATTCCGTTTAATTTTTGATGGTATTTATTTTCAACCGATCTCTAGTATAAGTAGGGGGTAAGTGGCAGTTGTGAACTAATTGAGCTCTCACGGTTCTACAGTGAAAGTATTAAGGCTTGAGCCTTGCATTTTTGCAGACACTCTGGGGCTTAGATAACTTAGCAAAAGACCAAGCCAGCTCTCCATGCCAGCGGGAAGGAGCTGAAGGCTGGCCCTGTATGGGTCAGACTGTGGAAGGGGGTTATCAGACTGCAGAGTGGCATGTGACGGAGCCATTGAAAGAGAATAAATTAGAAAAATCACACGGGAAAATGGACTTTAGGTTTTAGAGTTCTAAACTCTGATAACAAAGCCCCAAAGGCAGAAATGATACCTCTGAAACGGAGGGAGAGTGAATTTTGGGAAGAGCAAGGGAGGGTCGGCCCCTGTGTTAGCAGGATTGCCTTGTTTCAAAAAGAGGATCACCATGGGCGTGAGGGAAAGATTTGGGGTGATAAAAAGTGTTCTAAAACCAGACTGTGGTGATAAGGTTGCATAACTACAGAAGTGTTCTAAAACTCAGGTGTGGAAGAAAGACAATAGGCCTACGGAGGACATGTTTGTTGAAAAATATTTCACAGGGAATTTTTGTAAAAGGGTATGGATACAAGTGTTTTCATTTCCTGTATCTGGATCCACAATTAGATTATGGACACCTTAGAGATAGGAGCCAGGCCTTATTCATTTTTTTGTGTGTGGCATTCCCATTCCTCATAACAGCATTTGGGACAGAGTAGTTAGATACTTTGAGAGATGAAATAGTAATTAAAATTCTCATATATATTGGGATGTGTTTAATGCAATAGTAGACCAGCCTTATTAGGACATATATGTAAGATAAATCATGTATTGTATACATAGGTATACAATAACCTTACTTTTGTATGCATGTATTTATGGAATTTAACATATGCACACAAAATTCAGGGGAGCTAAATTTTAACCAAAATCTAAGGCTATGGTAATTAATGACAAATAAATAAAATTATTTATTTATTATATATATGTACACACACACACACACACATATACACACACACACACACACGTATATATGTATATATACACACACATAAGTTTTTGGTGGAGGCAGAGATAGAAAATATAGTATTCTCCAACCAAAAATATGATGGTGATTCATTGAACTTTTTCACCCATGAAAATAGCTTCTTTAGCTCAGGAAAAAAAAAAAAAAGAAGTGATGCGTTTATCTTTCACATCCATATTGGAGGGATGGTCAGTATAGTTATTTCTGGGAACGGTCTTCTGCGAACAATGAGTTTCTTCCCTTCGTGATAGGCTCCATTTTAAATTATTTTAATTTATATAAAATTCATGAAGAAACAGGGCCAAACTCTGAATTTATAGTCTGCAGATTTCCATTTTTAAAAACAAAGTAGTTCCTGAGGAATGCAGATTTCTTTTAAAAAGGCAACTAAAACCTCAAAAATTCTCTCCTTTTTGTCTTCTTATGCTTAAAAAAGTACATGAACATACTGTTTTTAAATTTAGGCTTTAAAAAAAATGTCCTCATGCTGAGTTCTTGTTTGCCAAGTTTCAGCTTGGAGAGAATTTTTATAGCTGTTATAAACCCCTGAAAATAGAAAATTTTAAGTGGAAATCCTTACACACCCTTAGTAAGGGCTACAAATCTTGCCACCTTTTGAGAATGAAGGTAACTTTTCATTGTTTAAAGAAGGCAGCAGTGACTTATCATAGTTTTTCTAAGGACATAACTTTTGTTTAGCTGTACATTTGATATGTCAAGTTTTGCATGTGATAAAACATTTTTAAATTTTAAAATGCATTTGTCTTCAACCAAGTGTAGTTTATGTGTAGAAGCCTTTGTCTTATCCATCTTGTGAATGTCACATATAATTTAACTTGTTAATTAAATATATCTTGTGAGTTAACTGCTAAATGTGGTTTAGATTCACAGTGGAAGTTGGATTTGTTGTGGTCAAATTGATCATGGCTGAATATCTTTGAAAGTATAAAAGATCCCCTGTGAAAGTCTCTGTCCTCTCATTTTTATCATGTAAACCAAAAGGTCCCTTGTCCTTGGGGAAACCCAGAGTATGTCAGACCTTTTTTGTGTCCCAAACCTGTCGTGGGGATTTTAGGCCATTGGAACCCAAAGTCTCACTTCCAGAGTGATAGCATGTGGTACTTTACCGCAAATAGGGGTCAATTTTAGACTGGCAAACAGAAGGGAAAGAGTAACTAATTGAAACTTTGGGCACAAAGCACTTGCAGTGCTGGGAAGCAGATACCCAGGAGGGAGAGTTGGTCATTTTTGCATGAACCTAAACAAAATTGAAGACATACTGCCAAACAAAGACCAGTCAAATACATGCATACTATTTTGCTTATCTACCGAAAAGAAAGATTTCCAAGTAGCAATAAATATCTATTTTGAGCAAAACCTGATAGAGCAGAATGTTAGTCATGTAGAAAATTTATAGACCTCTGATAAGTTTTGTTGTAGCAGATAATTCAGATTGAAAGAGACAAAAGTCCTTGTTTTTCCTGGTACATGTCTGTGGCTTTTTTCCTCCACTGGAAAGACAATAATTTCAGATTTGGCAGGAGGTATGCTTTTGACATGCATAGCCTTTGGCACAAGTGCCCCTAAAAGAAGACCAAACAGGGGCTTCCCTGGTGGCGCAGTGGTTGAGAGTCCGCCTGCCGATGCAGGGGACACAGGTTCGTGCCCTGGTCCGGGAAGATCCCACATGCCACGGAGCGGCTGGGCCCGTGAGCCATGGCTGCTGAGCCTGCGCGTCTCAGGAGAGGCCACAACAGTGAGAGGCCCGCGTACCGCAAAAAAAAAAAAAAAAAAAAAAGAAGACCATGAAGGACAAGTTTAAAGGAAAAAAAAAAAAGTAAAACAGACTACTCTAATATTTAGTCCTTGAAACAGGTACATGAATTAGTGATGCACTATTGCTTGACTACATCCTTAAAATCCTTTACATTTATTTCTTCAATTGAATGAAGCTTTCTAACATCTGTATCTGGAACTAATTCTGATAACCTTGACATTCAAAATGGAGATAAAGGATAGATAGCTTTCCTCAAAATGCTTCAATATGGCAGGAGGAATTATCTAATATTGATAAATAAAGCAATGTGACATCTGTGTTGAATTCCAAATCGACTTGTTGAACTGTGTAAGAGGTGAACGAAGGACTTATTTTCGAGATGTGAAATGCATTGGGAAAAGCCAAGGTCAAAGCCGAAACAGGACTCCCTGCAAAAGATTTTCAATCTTAATGAAAACCTCTTTCAAAAAGAAATTGACAGTTGAGGAGCAGTGTCACTGTCAGAAGTTTAACATTCTTTTTAGACCCTAAGAGACAAAGTCCCAGAGAACCGAGCTGTATTAATAGCTACTTTAAAATTTATGGCTTGGGAAGAACAGATTAATAGCTTTTGGAATAACGCCTGAATTATAGAGGGATGACCTGGGCTCTGGCGTGAGTGATCAATGAGTTCAGTGTCTGCAACTGCAGGATTTTAAGAACTCTTAAAGGTTCCTCGTTGGCCACTGAAAAATGCATCATAGACGATAAATTTCTTACAAGCCAAGTTTTGTATATGTGTTTATGTGGCTGTATAGGTCCAGTGTTTCTTTAAAGAGGAGAAGCAAGGGGTAATGGCACATGGAGGGTGGTTTCCAGATCTGTATGAGGGGATGTGACTGAACTGGGCTTTGAAGGATGGGGAAGACTAAGATAAGTGAGATGTATAGTGTGGATACTGGAGAAAGATGCAATCTAGGAGATTGGATCTAGGAGATCTTTCACCTTAAGGAAATAGAGTTGAAGGCACAGAGGTAGAAACCTTGCATATCAAGCTAAATGAATTGAACTTTACTTATGGGAAAAGCCATTGATGTTTGCAGATGAGAGTAGTGTTTCATGCAGGTGAACCCTGCCACAGTATCAGGCAAAGGGAGTAGGACCCTGGAAACCCATTTGAATAGCAGGTATTACTGATAATGAAGCAAAAGCAAGGCAGTAGAATGGGGGCCATGGCATTGGAGAGAAAGGTAAAGATGCTTCATAGATGAGAGAATTCCCAGGACCCCAAGAGGCACTGTATATTGAGGAAGAGAGTGCTAGGAAGAAAAGATCCCTCAAGTTTAGTTCCACTCACTAGGGTATAAACAGCTTCCTTCTCTGTTTTCTGTAATTCACTTCCTTTGGAAATGGATCAACTTCCCAAGTGAAAATTCTATTTTGGTTACTTTCTTTCTTTCTTCTCTGTAAAAAGACAAGAACTTTAGCCTTGCAGGAACAATGTACTGCATTGTGGATGACAGAAAATTGACAATACTAACAAAAAATAGAATGGGGATTATTAGGTTTAATATTTGGCCTAAACAGATATGTTTCACCTGCTCTGTGCCACCAACATTGTAAGGTACTGTGGTATTTATCAAGCCCTTCCTCACACTGAACAGCAAATTCATTGATGACAGAGATCTGTCTCTGAATTCTTAACCTTAACCTCATGCCTGGAACCTAACAGACGCTCCATAAATGATAATCAAAAATAAGTGGAACCATATTATGATTTCCAGCATTGATTGGTTTGTCATAAGCCTTCTCATTGGAATGGGCCTTGTTCTGTTAGGAGCTGTTCTACTTTTTTTTTTTTTTTTTTTCTCGGTACGCGGGCCTCTCAGTGGTGTGGCCTCTCCTATTGCGGAGCACAGGCTCCGGACGCGCAGGCTCAGCGGCCATGGCTCACGGGCCCAGACGCTCCGCGGCACATGGGATCCTCCCGGACCGGAGCACGAACCCGTGTCCCCTACATCGGCAGGCGGACTCTCAACCACTGCGCCACCAGGGAAGCCCTCTACTTCTTTAAAGAGATGATGAGAATTTGGCTTTGGGGAAAACATCATGTAGATTCATTCAGCATTACTTTTCTTGGATGTTATCGTACTCAGAAACATTTATCACTACTCCTTAGCACACTAAGATTTTAACTCCGCATAAGGAGTCAATGAGAGGAATTTTAAGACATAAAGGAGAATAGTTAATGGGACAGTGTTTTTGTTTAGTTCAAGGGAAGGAAAGGCAGGCCCCAAATGCTGCACAAATGCTAAAATTCTAGAAAGGTCTAGGTTCAGAACCCATAGCAGAGTTATAAGGAAAGGTTTTCTAGCTTCTGTTTCTTATGCCATTCAACAAGATTGAAAAGGAAATGCAGCCAAATTTAATGGTCGTTACCTGATGAAAAACAGACATCCTTTGGGTTATCCTCATGCGGTACTGAGCAGGACTTAATGCAATTAGAAGACTCCACTGAGGCCAAGATGGTTGAGGAATCACAGAAAAACTATTTCATATGAAATATGGTCTCACCGCGTTAGGTAAGCCATGCGTTTTCAAAACAGTATTATAGGAAAAGTATTAGCGCAATTGACTACGTCGCGAAGAGCACATTAGATTCATCAGCTGAGTATAGCATTAAGTCAGTATTTTTCAGGCGGTTTGGAGAACTTTGCTTTTAATTAGCTCCTCAAAGAATGGAAGAATCCTGTAAGCTCTCTGAATATTCTACCCCTTCAATCTTTATTATGACATTGTTTTTCTCAAAAGAAAGTTCGTGCCATCTACGTTGATTCCTTTATATTTGTAATATGTGATACTTTTTGTTTTTAAAATGACAGATTCCTTGTACATCTTTATAGTAAACTTGGATTTAGTCCTTGTGTTGAACCATGCAGTAATTTTTGTATTAACTGAAATATGGGACCTATCTATGTAATTTAAATAAATATGGTAAGGTGGTCATTACTCTTCAAGGGAAGCTAACGTTTTGCTTTTTTATTTCAAGAAGGCAAGTTATTAGAATTTTTTTCCAAGGAAGAGAATACAAAAATTATTGTGATCAGAACTTGCTTTTGAGAAGCTAGACCAGCTCTTTCCGGTACACCAACAGTGGAATGGCAAGACACTTTAGTAACTTAAGCAGTCATTAGGATTCACAGCCTATGCAGAGGCTTCACCCTCGGGCCAGACCTATCGTAGTTGTAAGAAAATGATTTATGTGTTGTAATAAATGTTACTTCTCAATCTGTTTGCTTGTTCCATGGTTGAGGTCCCCAAAGAAAAGGTCTATCTCAAATTAGGACTGGCATGTATTATCTGTCAACTTTATATAGTACTGTAAAAGTCATTCAGCTGACAGTAATATTAGCAGAATGTTTTATAGGTTTTGTACTGTGTGAAGCTCTGTATGGGTGAGGAGAGGCGTTGGGTCTGTGGGGCTCTGCGGTCCGGGATAAAGTTGCGTGTAGATGAGTCGTTTCAATGCTTCTCTGTAAATGAACATCTGGCTCGCATATTGATTCCATGTGTGAAAATGAGATCAGCCCATATAATGACCAGAATCAATCAGACTTCAGCTGAGGAGTAACATACACTGGCCTTGATTTGTTAGACAACCCGACTTGGCAGCACCTTGCATAATTTGGCACCAATTGACAAAGATTAGGCTGTTTGGGGGCCTGGGTGGTTATTAATTTGAAACCCCCCTTAAATATTTTGCAGAGTAAAATCAGCTGTAACTTATTTGTCCCAACCTCCTCCTTTTCATACTAGCTCTAATTGTTTTAGACAAACAAGTGAGCTTGCGGCCTGTTCACTTTACACAGGAAGACATGAATTCTTTGATCCATACAATATTCTTTAGCTCAACCTTGGAGCTATTTACTGAAGAGATTTATTTGCAGACAGACGGTAGAACAGTTCTTTGTGAGTAGAAATGAGTACAGCTTCCATGGGTTTTCGGCCTCACGTTTCTGCTACTTACTGTAAGAGAGAAAACTAAGCCATCTTTATTTTTAATCTGAACCATTCTTTTCTTCATATTTATGAAAACTGAATTAGACTCTCCACCTTCCCATCTTCTCCTCACATTTTACGATTATTAGAGCAGAGATCGAACCCAGAGAATGAGTGGATACAATTTCATGTTTGCGCTTCGCACAATCACGAAGAAAAAAAATTGTAAGATTTAAAACAGGACAGATGTTGAGTGTAAACCTTTTACAGATAGATCTCACTCTTCTTTCTGGGTAAAAAGGAAACTACCTGTGCTGTACTAACAGTAGATATTTGAAGAAAAGAAATAGCTATAATGGTCCAAATGTAATTTAAAAAATTGATTGTTGCTGCCAGTTTTAAAGATACAGACTCATTTACTTTGA